>NC_057812.1:537817349-537832682 GCF_018294505.1 Triticum aestivum | reverse complement strand
TCTCCGCCGCCGTCGTCTACCCAGTCCCCGTCCGTGAGCGCGAGCCGGGAGCCACTACGGGGAGCGGATCGAGCAGCCCCCTTTCTCCTCTGTCGCCGGTGACCGCCGTCATCTCCGGCCACCTCTGCGCTCCTAAGCTGTCGCAGGCTTTTCGTAGCCGCCCGGTGAGCTCCTCCCTCCCTCCTTTCTTCTCCTCGCACCGCTTCGCCCTCCCTAGCTCACTCGCCGCAGCTGCAGTAGCTCACCGCCGCCTAGACCCGCAGTCGTCGTGGCCACGCTCACCGTCGAGCTCAACCGAGCACTGCACCGTGCCCAGCACGCTCCGAGCAGCCTGACACACATGCCAGTTGCCCCTGTCGTGCCCTACTTCGACGAGCTCGAGCTCGCCCGAGCTCCGGCGTCCGCCGCGGTCGACGCCACCGTCGACACCGTCCATCCCAGCCTCGGCTGAGGCCTCGAATGGGTGCACCCGACCCCCCTGCTTTTGAACGCGCTGCCCCACGCTGCTTTTGAGCGCCCGTAGCCCCGTCCCCGATGATGCCCGAAGCCAACCGCCGCCCATGCTCACCGCTGGCGCCGATTCCGGCCAAGTCCGGTGATGCTACGGCCACCACTGGACGCGGCGCGGAGAGCTCGTTCGTAGGAGCCTAGCCCCGCTCCTCCCCGAGCCCTGTACGCGTTTTCCGGCGAGGTCCGGCGCCCCTCCGCCGCGGAAACGCTCGTCGGAGCTCCCCAACGCCGGCGCCGACGTGGACGTCCGGGTCCACCTCGCCAGGTCACTGCCCCGTGGCCCCAGTGGCCCGGCTAGCCCTGTTGACCTAGTCAATGGCTGACTAGGCATGGCCCAGTCACTGCCAGTGGGCCCCTCGTGGACCCTGTTGACTAGTCAACTAGTCTGTTGACCGCTGATGCAACAATGACGCCCTGATGATGTCATATTTTCCTTTTCTGTTAATATAAATAATTCCAGAATATTGTTTAAACTTTAAAAATTCATAGAAAATAAACCGTAACTCCGATGAAAATGTTTTCTATATGAAAGTTGCTCAGAAAAATCCAACGAATCCGAATACGCGGTCCGTTCATCTGTCACATGCCCCTAGCATGCTGAACATGGAACTTTCCCCCTCCGGTCATCTGTCTGACACAGGTCCGGAACCGGGAACACCTTCCCGGTTGTTTTCCCCCTTCACCTATAACGTCTAGGACCGCGTTAGAGCACGCTTAGCGCTACGTATCGTCATGTCTTGCTTAGTGTTACCTCTGTTTGCTAGGTATTTACTGTTTCTTCCCCCTCTTCTCTCCGGTAGGCCCCGAGGCCGCTGATGCCCCGGTGATCGACTACGTCGTTGACAACGACCCCTCCTTGCCAGAGCAACCAGGCAAGCCCCCCTTTGATCATTCCGATATCGCCCATTCCATTCTCTCATGCTTGCATTAGATTTTGCTACTGTTATTGTATGCTCCTATTCTGATGCATAGCCTGCTTTTGTACTTGTTATTGTACCTTACCTGCTTACCCTAATCTGCTTAGTATAGGTTGGTTAGTGATCCATCAGTGACCCCCACCTTGTCCTTGTTGCCCCTGCTTCATCCTTGAAGACCCGATCAACGGGATTGAAGACCAGGCCCCGGCACCGCACATCACTTTCCCCTTAGTTGCTCGACACTACTGGGTTACTATCGAGTGCCGAGGGTGAGACCTCTACAGCACTTCTGATGTTAACCTGTAGTGTAGCTATTCGATCGTGGTCATCGAGGGTGATTTCCTCTTTAACCACTTCCGATACGACTCTGTCGTGCAACCCCTCAAGTGTGAACCTCGAGGGTGATTCCTCTACGTTCACCTTGATGATTACATTGAGTGGAACCCACCGGGGGTGATTCCTTGGGTTTTCCTCTTGATGTTTGGACACACGGATACTTGGACTTTACAACTGTTACTTGGAAAGTGATGTGGAGACGGGTTGACATGGAAGGTGCCCGTGAGATAATTACGAGGCGTGGCCGGGCATTCTTAGCCCTTGCCGCAAGTCCTCGAGACGGGGCAACGGGGTCACCTCTTTCGTGAGGCTCTGCTTGTTACCGCGCGTTCCTAATCCACTATGATTTGGATATTTGATCCGAGGGGCCTCTGGCCTGATAGCACTAACCATCACGTGGGCATAGTATGGGCGTTCTGCGTCGTATACATCAGCCAAAGCTTAATAGACGTCAGCGACGGAGCGGCGCGCGCCGGGTTGGACTGGTAAGCTCCTGCCTTTTTAGGGAGGTAGCTAGGTCTGCTCACCGGCCGCGTACGCAACGTGCAGGAGTTTCCGGGGAGATGGCCCATGACCCCTGGGGGCATAGGTTTAGTCCGGCGTGCTGGCCTCTCTATTAAGCCTAGGTCGGGTTGCGGCGTATTGTTTGGCCGAGGCCGGGCATGACCCTGGAAAGTGTGTCCGGCCGGAGTCAATCGAGCGTGGTGGGTAAGTTGGTGCACCCCTGCAGGGAAGAAAACATCTATCGATAGCCTGTCCTACGGTAACGGACACTTGGAGTTGTATCCCGATCGATACAACTAGAACTGGATACTTGTGATGAGAACTGGATGGTGATGAGGTTTTGATTGTGATGATAACTGGATAGTATGGCTCTGGGATTGCTTTCTCGCAGGGAGTCGAGAAAGGATCTCTGGCCGAGGTTGATAACACTACTACCGCTTTACTTTATGCTACTCTACTCCCTCTCGTTTGCTGCAAGATGGTGGTTTCCAGAAGATACTAGTCTTCGATAGGACTAGGCCTTCTCTCTATTCTAGCATTTCTGCAGCCCAGTCCACATATACAGCCTCCTTTGATAATGTTGCATATGTAGTGTAGATCCTTGCTTGCGAGTACTTTGGATGAGTACTCACGGTTGCTTTGCTCCCCCTTTCCCCCTTTTTTTCTTCTTTCTGGTTGTTGCAACCAGATGGTGGAGTCCAGGAGCCAGATGCCACCTTTGACGACGGCTGCTACCCCGAGGGTGCCTACTATCACGTGACGGACGCCGACGACCAAGAGTAGTTAGGAGGCTCCCAGGCAGGAGGCCTTGCCTTTTCGATCGTAGATGCTTTTGTGCTAGCCTTCTTAAGGCAAACTTGTTTAACTCATGTCTGTACTCAGATATTGTTGCTTCCGCTGACTCGTTTGTATTCAAGCTGATGTATTCGAGCCCTCGAGGCCCCTGGCTTGTAATATAAAGTTTGTATTATTTTAATTTGTGTCTAGAGTTGTGTTGTGATATCTTCCCGTGAGTCCTTGATCTTGATCGTACACATTTGCGTGTATGATTAGTGTACGATTGAATCGAGGGCGTCACAACATTGAGCTCATTATGATGATGCATTACCGAGTGGGCCCAGAGATACCTCTCCGTCATACGGAGTGACAAATCCCAGTCTCGATCCGTGTCAACCCAACAGATACTTTCGGAGATACCTGTAATGCACCTTTATAGTCACCCAGTTATGTTGTGACGTTTGATACACCCAAGGCACTCTTACGGTATCCAGGAGTTACACGATCTCATGGTCGAAGGAAGAGATACTTGACATTGGCAAAGCTCTAGCAAAACGAACTACACGATCTTTTATGCTATGCTTAGGATTGGGTCTTGTCCATCACATCATTCTCCTAATGATGTGATCCCGTTATCAACGACATCCAATGTCCATAGTCAGGAAACCATGACTATCTGTTGATCACAACGAGCTGGTCAACTAGAGGCTCACCAGGGACATATTGTGGTCTAAGTATTCACACGTGTATTACGATTTCCGGATAATACAGTTATAGCATGAATAAAAGACATTTATCATGAACATTGAAATATAATAATACTTTTATTATTGCCTCTAGGGCATATTTTTCCAACAGTCTCCCACTTGCACTAGAGTCACCAATCTAGTTACATTGTGATGAATCGAACACCCATAGAGTTCTGGTGTTGATCATGTTTTGCACGCGAGAGAGGTTTAGTCAGCGGATCTGCGACATTCAGATCCGTGTGCACTTTGCAAATCTCTATGTCTCCATCTTGAACATTTTCACGGATGGAGTTGAAACGACGCTTGATGTGCCTGGTCTTCTTGTGAAACCTGGGCTCCTTGGCGAGGGCAATAGCTCCAGTGTTGTCACAGAAGAGTTTGATCGGCCCCGACGCATTGGGTATGACTCCTAGGTCGGTGATGAACTCCTTCACCCAAATCGCTTCATGCGCTGCCTCCGAGGCAGCCATGTACTCCGCTTCACACGTAGATCCCGCCACGACGCTCTGCTTGCAGCTGCACCAGCTTACTGCTCCACCATTCAACATATACACGTATCCGGTTTGTGACTTAGAGTCATCCAGATCTGAGTCGAAGCTAGCGTCGACGTAACCCTTTACGACGAGCTCTTCGTCTCTTCCATAGACGAGAAACATGTCCTTCATCCTTTTCAGGTACTTCAGGATATTCTTGACCGCTGTCCAGTGTTCCTTGCCGGGATTACTTTGGTATCTTGCTACCAAACTTACGGCAAGGTTTACATCGGGTCTAGTACACAGCATGGCATACATAATAGATCCTATGGCTGAAGCATAGGGGATGACACTCATCTCTTCTTTATCTTTTGCCGTGGTCGGTGACTGAGCCGAGCTCAATCTCACACCTTGTAACATAGGCAAGAACCCCTTCTTGGACTGATCCATTTTGAACCTCTTCAAAATCTTATCAAGGTATGTGCTTTGTGAAAGACCTATGAGGCGTCTCGATCTATCTCTATAGATCTTGATGCCTAATATATAAGCAGCTTCTCCAAGGTCCTTCATTGAAAAACACTTATTCAAGTAGGCCTTAATGCTGTCCAGAAATTCTATATTATTTCCCATCAAGAGTATGTCATCTACATATAATATGAGAAATGCTACAGAGCTCCCACTCACTTTCTTGTAAACGCAGGCTTCTCCATAAGTCTGCATAAACCCAAACGCTTTGATCATCTCATCAAAGCGAATGTTCCAACTCCGAGATGCTTGCACCAGTCCATAAATGGATCGCTGGAGCTTGCATACTTTGTTAGCGTTCCGAGGATCAACAAAACCTTCTGGCTGCATCATATACAGTTCTTCCTTAAGATGCCCGTTAAGGAATTCTGTTTTGACATCCATCTGCCATATCTCATAATCATAGTATGCGGCAATTGCTAACATGATTCAGACGGACTTCAGCTTTGCTACGGGAGAGAAAGTCTCGTCATAGTCAATCCCTTGAACTTGTCAATAACCCTTAGCGACAAGTCGAGCCTTATAGATTGTAACATTACCATCCGCGTCTGTCTTCTTCTTAAAGATCCATTTGTTTTCTATCGCTCGCTGATCATCGGGCAAGTCTGTCAAAGTCCATACTTTGTTTTCATACATGGATTCTATCTCGGATTTCATGGCTTCTAGCCATTTGTTGGAATCCGGGCCCGCCATCGCTTCTTCATAGTTCGAAGGTTCATTGTTGTCTAACAACATGATTTCCAGGACAGGGTTGCCGTACCACTCTGGTGCGGAACGTGTCCTTATGGACCTACGAAGTTCAGCAGTAACTTGATCCGAAGTACCTTGATCATCATCATTGTTTTCCTCTTCAGTTGGTGTGGGCATCACATGAACGGTTTCCTGCGCTGCGCCACTTTCCCGCTCAAGAGGTAGTACTTCATCGAGTTCTACTTTCCTCCCACTTACTTCTTTCGAGAGAAACTCTTTTTCCAGAAAGCATCCGTTCTTGGCAACAAAGATCTTGCCTTCGGATCTTAAGTAGAAGGTATACCCTACAGTTTCCTTAGGGTATCCTATGAATATGCATTTTTCCGACTTGGGTTCGAGCTTTTCAGGTTGAAGTTTCTTGACATAAGCATCGCATCCCCAAACTTTTAGAAACGACAGCTTAGGTTTCTATCCAAACCATAATTCATACGGTGTCGTCTCAACGGATTTAGACGGTGCCCTATTTAAAGTGAATGTAGCTGTCTCTAGAGCGTATCCCCAAAAAGATAGCGGTAAATCGGTAAGAGACATCATAGACCGCACCATATCCAATAGGGTGCGATTACGACGTTCGGACACACCGTTTCGCTGAGGTGTTCCAGGCGGCGTGAGCTGTGAAACGATTCCACATTTCCTTAAGTGTGTACCAAATTCGTGACTTAAGTATTCTCCTCCACGATCTGATCGTAAGAATTTTATCTTTCGGTCACGTTGATTCTCTACCTCATTCTGAAATTCCTTGAACTTTTCAAAGGTCTCAGACTTGTGTTTCATTAAGTAGACATACCCATATCTACTCAAGTCATCTGTGAGAGTGAGAACATAACGATATCCTCCGCGAGCCTCAACGCTCATTGGATCGCACACATCAGTATGTATGATTTCCAACAAGTTGGTTGCTCGCTCCATTGTTCCGGAGAACGGAGTCTTGGTCATTTTGCCCAAAAGGCATGGTTCGCACATGTCAAACGATTCATAATCAAGAGACTCTAAAAGTCCATCGGCATGGAGCTTCTTCATGCGCTTGACACCAATGTGACCAAGGCGGCAGTGCCACAAGTATGTGGGACTATCGTTATCAACTTTAAATCTTTTGGCATCTACACTGTGAACATGTGTAATATTACGCTCAAGATTCATTAAGAATAAACCATTGACCATCGGAGCATGACCATAAAACATATCTCTCATATAAATCGAACAACCATTATTCTCAGACTTAAATGAGTAGCCATCTCGTATTAAACGAGATCCAGATACAATGTTCATGCTCAAACTTGGCACTAAATAACAATTATTAAGGTTCAAAACTAATCCCGTAGGTAAATGTAGAGGCAGCGTGCCGACGGCGATCACATCGACTCTGGAACCATTCCCGACGCGCATCGTCACCTCGTCCTTCGCCAGTCTCCGTTTATTCCGCAGCTCCTGCTGTGAGTTACAAATATGAGCAACGGCACCGGTATCAAATACCCAGGAGTTACTACGAGTACTGGTAAGGTACACATCAATCACATGTATATCAAATATACCTTTGGTGTTGCCGGCCTTCTTATCCGCTAAGTATTTGGGGCAGTTCCGCTTCCAGTGACCCTTCCCCTTGCAATAAAAGCACTCAGTCTCAGGCTTGGGTCCATTCTTTGACTTCTTCCCGGTAACTGGCTTACCAGGCGCGGCAACATCTTTGCCGTCCTTCTTGAAGTTCTTCTTACCCTTGCCCTTCTTGAACTTAGTGGTCTTATTGACCATCAACACTTGATGTTCTTTCTTGATTTCAGCCTCTGCTGACTTCAGCATCGAGGACACTTCAGGAATGGTCTTTTCCATCCCCTGCATGTTGTAGTTCATCACAAAGCTCTTGTAGCTTGGTGGGAGCGACTGGAGGATTCTGTCAATGACCGCCTCATCTGGGAGGTTAATGTTCAGCTGGGTCATACGGTTGTGCAACCCAGACATCTTCAGGATGTGCTCACTGACAGAATTGTTTTCCTCCATCTTACAACTGTAGAACTTGTCGGAGACATCATATCTCTCGACCCGGGCATGAGCTTGAAAAACTAGTTTCAGCTCTTCGAACATCTCATATGCTCCGTGGTGCTCAAAACACTTTTGGAGCCCCGGTTCTAAGCTGTAAAGCATGCCACACTGAACGAGGGAGTAATCATCAGCACGAGACTGCCAAGCATTCATAATGTCTTGGTTCTCTGGGACGGGAGCGTCACCTAGCGGTCCTTCTAGGACATATTGTTTCCTGGCAGCTATGAGGATGATCCTCAGGTTCCGGACCCAGTCCGTATAGTTGCTGCCATCATCTTTCAGCTTGGTTTTCTCTAGGAACGCGTTGAAGTTCATGTTGACATTAGCGTTGGCCATTGATCTACAAGACATATTTGCAAAGGTTTTAGACTAAGTTCATGATAATTAAGTTCTAATCAAATTATGAACTCCCACTCAGATTAGACATCCCTTTAGTCATCTAAGTGTTACACGATCCGAGTCGACTAGCCCGTGTCCGATCATCATGTGAGACGGACTAGCCATCGTCGATGAACATTCTCATGTTGATCGTATCTTCCATACGACTCGTGTTCGACCTTTCGGTCTCCGTGTTCCGAGGCCATGTCTGCACATGCTAGGCTCGTCAAGTTAACCCTAAGTGTTTTCGCTGTGTAAAACTGTCTTACACCCGTTGTATGTGAACGTAAGAATCCATCACACCCGATCATCACGTGGTGCTTAGAAGCGACGAACTGTAGCAACGGTGCACAGTTAGGGGAGAACACTTCTTGAAATTTTTGTAAGGGATCATCTTATTTACTACCGTCGTCCTAAGTAAACAAGATGCATAAACATAATAAACATCACATGCAATTATATAGTTGTGACATGATATGGCCAATATCATATAGCTCCATTGATCTTCATCTTCGGGGCTCCATGATCATCTTGTCACCGGCTTGACACCATGATCTCCATCATCATGATCTCCATCATCGTGTCTTCATGAAGTTGTCACGCCAACGACTACTTCTACTTCTATGACTAACGTTTAGCAATAAAGTAAAGTAGTTTACATGGCGTTATTCAATGACACGCAGGTCATACAAAAAATAAAGACAACTCCTATGGCTCCTGCCGGTTGTCATACTCATCGACATGCAAGTCGTGAATCCTATTACAAAGAACATGATCTCATACATCACAATTCATCATTCATCACAACTTCTGGCCATATCACATCACATGATCAATCGCTGCAAAAACAAGTTAGACGTCCTCTAATTGTTGTTGCATCTTTTACGTGGCTGCAAATGGGTTCTAGCAAGAACGTTTTCTTAGCTACGAATCACCACAACGTGATTTTGTCAACTTCTATTTACCCTTCATAAGGGCCCTGTTCATCGATTCTGCTCCAACTAAAGTGGGAGAGACAGACACCCGCCAGCCACCTTATGCAACTAGTGCATATTAGTCGGTGGAACCGGTCTCACGTAAGCGTACGTGTAAGGTTGGTCCGGGCCGCTTCATCCCACAATACCGTTTGAGCAATAAAAGACTAGTAGAGGCAGGTAAGATGACAAAATCCACGCCCACAACAAAATTGTGTTCTACTCGTGCAAAGAGAACTACGCATAGACCTAGCTCTGATACCACTGTCGGGGAACGTTGCAGAAAATTAAAATTTTTCCTACGGTTTCATCAAGATCCATCTATGAGTTCATCTAAGCAACGAGTCAAGGGAGAGAGTTTGCATCTACATACCACTTGTAGATCGCGTGCGGAAGCTTGCAAGGTGATGATGTAGTCGTACTCGACGTGATTCGAATCACCGATGACCAAGTGCTGAACGGACAGCACCTCCGCGTTCAACACACGTACGGGATGGGAGACGTCTCCTCCTTCTTGATCCAGCAAGGGGGAAGGAGAGGTTGAGGAAGACAGCTCCACCGGCAGCATGACGGCGTGGTGATGGTGGAGAGGCAGTACTCCGACAGGGCTTCGCCAAGCACACAACAGAGGAGGAGAGGTGTTGGGGAGGGGAGGGCTGCGCCTTGGAGGGTGGTCCGGCTGCCCTCCCCTCACCCCTCTATTTATAGGGGGAAGGGAGAAGGGGGCCGGCCCCCTAGAACCCATCTAGGGGGGGGTGCGGCGGCCTAGGGGAGAGGGGAGAGGGTGGCTTGCCCCCCAAGCCAAGGGGGGCGCCCCCTCTAGGGTTCCCCCTCAACCCTAGGCGCATGGGCCCAAGGGAGGGGGGTGCGGCCAGCCCACCAGGGGCTGGCTCCCTGCCCCACGCAGCCCATGTGGCCCCCCGGGAGGGGTGGCCCCTCCCGGTGGACCCCCGGAACCCTTCCGGTGGCCCCGGTACAATACCGGTATGACCCCGAAACTTCCCGGTGTCCGTTTGACAACTTCCCATATATAAATCTTTACCTCCGGACCCTTCCGGATCTCCTCGTGACGTCCAGGATCCCATCCGGGACTCCGAACAACATTCGGTAGTCACATACTAGTCTTCCTAATAACCCTAGCGTCACCGAACCTTAAGTGTGTAGACCCTACGGGTTCGGGAGACATGCAGACATGACCGAGACGCTCTCAGTCAATAACCAACAGCGGGATCTGGATACCCATGATGGCTCCCACATGCTCCTCGATGTTGTCATCGGATGAACCACTATGTCGAGGATTCGATCAAACCCTGTATGCAATTCCCTTTGTCAACCGGTACGTTACTTGCCCGAGACTCGATCGTCGGTATCCCAATACCTTGTTCAGTCTCGTTACCGGCAAGTCACTTTACTCGTACCGTAATGCATGATCCCGTGTCCAACACCTTGGTCACATTGAGCTCATTATGATGATGCATTACCGAGTGGGCCCAGAGATACCTCTCCGTCATACAGAGTGACAAATCCCAGTCTTGATCCGTGTCAACCCAACAGATACTTTCGGAGATACCTGTAATGCACCTTTATAGTCACCCAGTTACGTTGTGACGTTTGATACACCCAAGGCACTCTTACGGTATCTGGGAGTTACACGATCTCATGGTCGAAGGAAGAGATACTTGACATTGGCAAAGCTCTAGCAAAACGAACTACACGATCTTTTATGCTATGCTTAGGATTGGGTCTTGTCCATCACATCATTCTCCTAATGATGTGATCCCGTTATCAACGACATCCAATGTCCATAGTCAGGAAACCATGACTATCTGTTGATCACAACGAGCTGGTCAACTAGAGGCTCACCAGGGACATATTGTGGTCTAAGTATTCACACATGTATTACGATTTCCGGATAATACAGTTATAGCATGAATAAAAGACATTTATCACGAACATTGAAATATAATAATACTTTTATTATTGCCTCTAGGGCATATTTCCAACACGTCTTGTATGATTTGAGTCTTTGATTATTAGTTTACCACAATCATCCTTGCTGTACACACCTTTTGAGAGAGCCATACATGATTTGGAATTTGTTAGAATACTCTATGTGCTTCTCTTATATCTTTTGAGTTATATAATTTTGCTCTAGTGCTTCACTTATATCTTTTAGGCACGGTGGTGGATTTGTTTTATAGAAACTATTGATCTCTCATGCTTCACTTAGATTATTTTGAGAGTCTTAATAGCATGGTAATTTGCTTAAAATCCTAATATGCTTGGTATGCAAGATTAATAATAAAAGTTTCTTATGAGTGTGTTGAATACTAAGAGAAGTTTGATGCTTGATGATTGTTTTGAGACATGGAGGTAATAATATCAAAGTCGTTCTAGTTGGGTAGTTGTGAAATTGAGAAATACTTGTGCTGAGGTTTGCAAGTCCCATAGCATGCACGTATGGTAAACATTATGCAACAAATTTGAAACGTGAGGTGTTATTTGATTGTCTTCCTTATGAGTGGCGGTCGGGGAGGAGCGATGGTCTTTTCCTACCAATCTATCCCCCTAGGAGCATGCGCATAGTACCGAGGTTTTTGATGACTTGTAGATTTTTGCAATAAGTATGTGAGTTCTTTATGACTAATGTTGAGTCCATGGATTATACGCACTCTCACCCTTCCATCCTTGCTAGCCTCTTCCGTACCGTGCATTGCCCTTTCTCACATTGAGAGTTGGCGCAAACTTCGCTGGTGCATCCAAACCCCGTGATATGATACACTCTTTCACACATAAACCTCCTTATATCTTCCTCAAAACAGCCACCATACCTACCTATTATGGCATTTCCATAGCCATTCCGAGATATATTGCCATGCAACTTTCCATCATTCCGTTCATCATGACACATTCATATTGTCATATTGCTTAGCATGATCATGTAGTTGACATAGTATTTGTGGCAAAGCCACCGTTCATAATTCTTTCATACATGTCACTCTTGGTTCATTGCATATCCCGGTACACCGCCGGAGGCATTCATATAGAGTAATCTTTGTTCTAGTATCGAGTTGTAATCATTGAGTTGTAAATAAATAGAAGTGTGATGATCATCATTTTCTAGAGCATTGTCCCAAGTGAGGAATATGTAAAAAGGATAAAGGCCATAAAAAGGGCCCAAAAAGAGAAAAAAATGAGAGAAAAAGAGAGAAGGGACAATGTTACTATCCTTTGCCACACTTGTGCTTCAAAGTAGCACCATGATCTTCATAGTAGAGAGTCTCTCATGTTATCACTTTCATATACTAGTGGGAATTTTCCATTATAGAACTTGGCTTGTATATTCCAACAATGGGCCTCCTCAAGTGCCCTAGGTCTTCATGAGAAAGCAAGTTGGATGCACACCCACTAGTTTCTTTTGTTGAGCTTTCATACATTTATAGCTCTAGTGCATCCGTTGCATGGCAATCCCTACTCCTTGCATTAACATCAATCGGTGGGCATCTCCATAGCCCATTGATTAGCCTCATTGATGTGAGACTTCCTCCTTTTTTTTCTTCTCCACATAACCCCCCTCATTATATTCTATTCCACCTATAGTGCTATGTCCATGGCTCGCGCTCATATATTGCGTGAAAGTTTATAGGTTTGAGATTACTAAAGTATAAAACAATTGCTTGGCTTGTCATCGGGGTTGTGCATGATGAGAGCATTCTTGTGTGACGAAAATGAAACATGACTAAACCATATGATTTTGTAGGGATGAACTTTCTTTGGCCATGTTATTTTGAGAAGACATAATTGCTTAGTTAGTATGCTTGAAGTATTATCATTTTTATGTCAATATGAACTTTTGTCTTGAATCTTTCGAATCTGAATATTCATACCACAATTAAGAAGAATTACATTAAAATTATGCCAAGTAGCACTCCGCATCAAAAGTTCTGTTTTTATCATTTACCTACTCGAGGACGAGCAGGAATTAAGCTTGGGGATGCTTGATACGTCTCCAACGTATCTATAATTTTTGATTGCTCCATGCTATATTATCTACTATTTTGGACATTATTGGGCTTTATTATCCACTTTTATATTATTTTTGGGACTAACCTATTAACCGGAGGCCCAACCCAGAATTGTTATTTTTTGCCTGTTTTAGGGTTTCGAAGAAAAGGAATATCAAACGGAGTCCAAACGGAGTGAAACCATCGGGAACGTGATTTTCTCACCGAATACAACTCAGGGGACTTGGACCCTACGTCAAGCCAACTAACAGGAGGCCATGAGGTAGGGGGGGGGCGCCTGCCCCCCAGACGCGCCCTCCACCCTCGTGGGTCCCCTGTTGCTCCACCGACGTACTTCTTCCTCCTATATATATCCACGTACCCCCAAACGATCAGAACAGGAGCCAAAACCCTAATTCCACCGCCGGAACTTTTTGTATCCACGAGATCCCACTTTGGGGCCTGTTCCGGAGCTCCGCCGGAGGGGGCATCGATCACGGAGGGCTTCTACATCAACACCATAGCCCCTCCGATGAAGTGTGAGTAGTTTACTTCAGACCTACGGGTCCATAGTTAGTAGCTAGATGGCTTCTTCTCTCTTTTTGGATCTCAATACAATGTTCTCCCCCTCTCTTGTGGAGATCTATTCGATGTAATCTTCTTTTTGTGCTGTGTTTGTTGAGACCGATGAATTGTGGGTTTATGATCAAGTCTATCTATGAATAATATTTGAATCTTCTCTGAATTCTTTTATGTATGATTGGTTATCTTTGCAAGTCTCTTCGAATTATCAGTTTGGTTTGGCCTACTAGATTGATCTTTCTTGCAATGGGAGAAGTGCTTAGCTTTGGGTTCAATCTTGCAGTGTCCCTTCCCGGTGACAGTAAGGGCAGCAAGGCACGAATTGTATTGTTGCCATCGAGGATAACAAGATGGGGTTTTCTTCATATTGCATGAGTCTATCCCTCTACATCATGTCATCTTGCTTAAGGCGTTACTCTATTTTTAACTTAATACTCTAGATGCATGCTGGATAGCGGTTGATGAGTGGAGTAATAGTTGTAGATGCAGGCAGGAGTCGGTCTACTTGTCTCGGACGTGATGCCTATATACATGATCATACCTAGATATTCTCATAACTATGCTCAATTCTATCAATTGGTCAACAGTAATTTGTTCACCCACCGTAGAATACTTATGCTCTCGAGAGAAGCCACTAGTGAAACCTATGGCCCCCGGGTCTATGTTTATCATATTAATCTCCTACTACTTAGTTATTTACTTTGCTATTTACTTTGCTTTTATTTTACTTTGCATCTTTATCATAAAAATACCAAAAATATTATCTTATCATATCTATCAGATCTCACTCTCGTAAGTGGCCCTATAGGGATTGACAACCCCTATTTGCGTTGGTTGCGAGGATTTATTTGTTTTGTGCAGGTACGAGGGACTCGCGCGTAGCCTCCTACTGGATTGATACCTTGGTTCTCAAAAACTGAGGGAAATACTTACGCTACTTTGCTGCATCATACCTTCCTCTTCGGGGAAAACCAACGCAGTGCTAAAAGAGGTAGCAACTGGTGCAAGCTTCTCAGAGTTGGAATAAACGCTTTGATAGTGTGATCAAAGCATATGGTTTTATACAGACTTTTGGAGAAGCCTGTATTTACAAGAAAGTGAGTGGGAGCTCTGTAGCATTTCTAATATTATATGTGGATGACATATTGTTGATTGGAAATGATATAGAATTTCTGGATAGCATAAAAGGATACTTGAATAAGAGTTTTTCAATGAAGGACCTCGGTGAAGCTGCTTACATATTGGGCATCAAGATCTATAGAGATAGATCAAGATGCTTAATTGGACTTTCACAAAGCACATACCACTACAAAAAAAGACACATCCGTGACATTTTGGGCCGAACGAATTTTTTTTCTGTCATACATATGAAACTTCTATGACGATAATTGTGACAAAACCCGGTATCATCATAGATGTGGTGGGCTCCTACTTCCATGACAAAAAATCATGACAGAAAATAGGCTTTTCGTCCTGGGCGGGCCGGAGACGCAGCTGCATGACATTCTTTGGGCCGTCCATGACGGAAAAAACCGTGGTAGAAGCGAGGGGGAGGAAAATTTCGGGGAGTTCCCGGTTACGGTGGGAGGTCGGGGGCCGAGCGATGCGCGTTTCTCTCGTACACGTACGCGCGTGTGTGCGAGGCGTTGGCTCTAACTGAACCCGAGCGAGGCGTTGGGCTCTAACTGAACCCGAGTAATTGCACTGCAGGCTACGCGTTACTGAACTGGAGCGATCGATCGATGGCTGTTAACTGAACCCAACCGAGCGATTCCTTTGCTACTGTTGATAATTGAAGCCGATCGATGGGATGAACA
>NC_057812.1:537806995-537816985 GCF_018294505.1 Triticum aestivum | reverse complement strand
GTGGAGGGGTGGTTGAACAGGAGCCCGTGGAGAGGGCTGGTTGAACAGTAGCCGGTGGAGTAGCACGCGGTGGAGGCTGGATGAACAGGAGCCCGTGGATGAACAGTCGCAGGTGGAGGCTGGAGGAGGTCGACGGTGGATGAACAGTAGCTCGTGGAGGCTGGAGGGGGTCGACGGTGGAGATGAACAGTATCCCATGGAGTCCCGTTTTGCGGTACGCCACACCCCTCCCGATGAACAAGACCCCCGTTTCGACCGTAGCGCTCCAACACAAGTCCGTTTCCTCCGTTTTGCGGTACGCCACACCCCTCCCGATGAACAGGACCCCCATTTCGACCGTAGGAGGTCCGTTTCCTCTGTTTTGCGGTATGCCAAACCCCTCCCGATGAACAGGATCCCGTTTCGAACGTGGCCGGCCAAACACAAGTCCGTTTCCTCTGTTCTGTGGTACGCCAGGCCTCGTTTCCATCGCCTGTTCCGTCCAAGCCCTCCCGTTGAACACGACGCGTTCCGTTGCCTCCCCATGAACACGACGCATTCCGTTGCCTCCCCATGAACACGACGACAATGCTGTTTCTCTGTTTCGACCCAGCCATGTACACGAGCCCTGGCCGTACGTATGCGCGAGTAGGCGTTCGAGACCCCGCCCGTATGTACACATACATGGCTGTATTTTCTTTCTTGCACCCTGGCCGCTGTACGTACGTGTACATGCTACGTGCGCGCCTCTACTACGACACGTCCGCGCCTCTACATCCACCAGTATATATGTACGTACACGTTCGCGACCAGAATGACAATGCTACGTACGCTTCGACCAGGTGGGTCCCGACTGTCAGGCACTTCCTTGCATGCGAAGATGTAGCTGGTGGGTCCCAACAGTCAGGGGCAAATGTTTTTTTCGCGAAATATGGTGGCCCATCCGGTGGGTCCCCGCTGTCAGGTGGTGGAATAATTATTTTGCACGTAATAAGGAGGCACTTCCTTGTTGTGGCCGTGGACCCAGCTGTCAGCCTCTCCACGTACAGTCCACGTCCGATGGAAGCTGTTCCTTGACCACGCCATGCCGAGAGCACCAGGGCGGTGGATGACGGCGAGGCCTAGGAAGGGGACGACACGGAGCCGGGGAAGACGCGGCAGTGGATGCCCACGCATAGAGGAGTATGAGGGTTCACTGGTTCGCTGCGGTGTGAGGCTGCCGTCGCCGCCGCAGAATAACAGGGGGTGTGGGTGAGTAGAGGGATGGCCTGGCCAGAGGTGGGAGTAGTAGGGGGCGGTGAGGCCTCCGCCGCATCATAGCCAGCCACGGGAGGCAGGAGCACGAGGCACGACTGGTGCTGGTTTGGGCGGCTGGAGCAAGAAGACCAGAGGTTGAAGAAGCACTACGGCCGTTGGATGGACATCGTACGGTCACTGGAGCTAGAATCGTGCATATTGACTAAGTTGACAAGGCCCTCCGTCCCTGTCAACTTAGTAGGCCCACAAGTCAGCCTCCCACCAAGGTGGGTCCCAGCTAGCAGGTGGGTATTCATTTTTTTGTGCGTAATAAGGAGGCACTTCCAGTGGGTCCGAGCTGACAGCAGGGGGAACGTTTATTTCACGAAATACGGTGGCCCGTCAGGTGGGTCCCAGCAGTCAGGGGCAAACGTTTTTTTTGCGATATACTGGTGGGCGTCCGATGGGTCCCTGCTGTCAGGTGGAGGAATAATTATTTTCCGCGTAATAAGGAGGCACTTCCTTGCGGCTGCCGTGGACCCAGCTGTCAGCCTCTCCACGTACAGTATTCTTTCGTTGGAATTCGGTCGTTGACCACATTGACCACGCTGCGCCGACAGCACCACGACGGTGGACGATGGTGAGGCCTAGGAAAGGGACGAAGCGGAGCCAGGGAAGACGCGGCAGTGGATGCCCACGCGGAGAGGAGTACGAGGGTTCACTGGTTCGGCTGAGCTGCCGTCGCCGCAGAATAACAGGGGGTGTGGGTGAGTGGAGTGGAGGGATAGCCTGGCCAGTGGTGGGAGTAGTATGGGGGCGGTGAGGCCTCCGCGGCAGCACAGCCGGCCACGGGAGGCAGGAGCAGGCGGCACGACCGGCGCTGCTTTGGGCGGCTGGAGCAAGAAGATGAGAGGTTGAAGAAGCACTACGGCCGTTGGATGGACATCGTACGGTCAGTCGAGCTAGAATCGTGCATATTGACTAAGTTGACAAAGCCCTTCGTCCCCGTCAGCTTAGTAGGCCCACTATACTGGGTCCCAGCTAGCAGGGGGGTATTCATTTTTTTGTGCGTAATAAGGAGGAACTTCCTTGCGTGCGAAGATATAGCAGGTGGGTCCGAGCTGTCAGCGGCGGTAACATTTTTTCGCGAAATACAGAGGCCGTCTCGGTGGGTCCCAGATGTCAGGTGGAGGAAATCATTATTTTGCGCATAATAAGGAGGCATTTCCTTGCGTGTGGCCGTGGACCCAGCTGTCAGACTCTCCCCGTACAGTCCACTTCAGATGCATGTCGGTCATTGACCATGCTGACCACGCCACGCCGAGAGCACCAGGGCGGTGGACGACGGCGAGGCCTACGAAGGGAACGACACGGAGGCAGGGAAGACTCGACCGTTGTTTTTGTTTCCCACACGGAGGGGAGTACGACTATACGAGGGTTTACTAGTTCGTCTGCCGTCGCCGGAGAATAACAACAGGTGTGGGTGAGTAGAGGGATGGCTAGGCCAGCGATGGGAGTACGGTAGGGCGGTGAGGCCTGCGCGGCAGCACAGCCGGCCGCGGGGAGGAGGGAGCAGGCAGTCCCGCCGGCGCTTGTTTGAGCGGCTGGAGCAAGAAGAGCAGAGATCGAAGAAGCACGATGACCGTTGGATGGACATCCAACAGTATACATGCCATCTGTGGAAAGCCTCAAATCTGTGGAAAACAACATACAACCCATCTGCCATTATTTCAAATAATTTACAGCCCATTTGCTAATTCTTACGGGTTTTTTTTGGAGCCCATATTCTTTATGTTAGCATTACAGCCCATATTGTGGCCACGGTTAAAAAATTATACGAAATTTTACATATGTCGATGCGGTTTGAACTGTTTTTGATCCCGAAATTTCGAGTCACATTCAGACTGATTTTAAAAATAAATGTATATCAATATAAAATCCAATAAATTGTCCATGCATGAAAATCAATGCAATTTAAAATCTCGAAATAAAAAAAAGATATTTGAAAATAATTGCCGGTTTGATGTGTTTTAAAAATGTATAGCCCATTTCTCATTACTGATAGGCCATTTTCTCGGCCAGCCGAATGAAGCTCTCCTCATCTTGAAAGATTTGCAGCCCAACAGGCCTGATAAAGCGACTTACTTGACAAATCACAAAAGAACTTGGCTAGCCATTTTCAGAAAGAAAAAAAACTACTGGGCTGGTCTATGGTAAACATAAAAGAAAAGGCTGTCTAGACATGCTAGAGTGTCCCGCACAGCCCAGTTGACACCCTGCTTCCGTCTCAAAAACAAATTAGACAAATGCCACTCCAATTATGTCGATTCATAAAAATGCCACTGCAATTTCCAAACTTTGAAAAATGCCACTGCAATTTTTGCAAACTTTGAAAAACGCCACTACAGTTTGCAAACTTTGAAAAACGCCACTCCAGACTTTGAAAAATGCCACTAGAAATGGCATGAAATGGCATGTTTCAAAGTTTGGAAATTGCAGTGGCATTTCTCGGATACACCAGATTTGGAGTGGCATTTATCAAATTAACCCAAGACAAAAATAACTGGGCGAGCTGCTGGGTCCCTGGTGTCAGCCGCTCGTTGTGCAATTCTCTTGTTTATTGACTATGTTGACAATGGCATGGGACCCATATGTCAGAAATTCACTAGGAGGAGCCATTTTTTTATTGGCTTGAAATAAGGAGGCACTTGCTTGCGTACTGCCATGACCTTGGCGGGTCCTTGCTATCATCCTCTCCACTTACAATCATCTCCTGATTGTGTACGTGTCAACTTGCTAGGCCCACAAGTCAGCCTCTAAACCATGGAGGACAAATACAACCCATTTAAAAAAATAACAACCCATTCCATACGTTCAGACGGAAAGTTCAACATTCAGACCAAAGTAACAGGTCTGATCCACATATAGAGTACTGAACTTCCACGTTGACAACCATCATAGCCAAGTTAACTATCTACTCCCACTAACACTCTAATAGCGTACAAGTACTAACTTACTCTTAGCTAACTAGACGATGCCGGCCGCCATCTGCTGTCCATGCTAAACGCCGGCACCGGCGTCCTCCGCCTCGCCTTGGACTTGTCAGAGATGCGATAGGGCGCGTTGCTCGCGCGCGTTGGCCATTTCCATGCCGGCATGGTCCAGCGAAGCTTCGGCTTCCAAGCGGGAAACCCACTTGACGAGATGGTAGTAAAAATCGGCGTCACGAACGCGTGCGTGCCCGACAGCCTCCAGGGCTATTTGTTGGGCGTCGGCCTCCATGTAGTCGGCCCAGTTGCGGGCACTCTGCTCGCGACTCAGAGCGTCGGTGCGCTTCTGCTCCATGTCCCGCTGGCGGCGCAAATCGGCGATACGCTGCTCCTCCGCCAGGCGGTCGCGCTCCAACAACTCCTGCTCCTCCGCCATGAGGTCGCGCTCCAACAACTCCTCGATCTCCGCATTGCCATCTAAAGACAGATAGAATGCCTCCTCCCTCCGTCTGCCTTCCGGTGAAAACCCGAACACTAGTTCCAGTGGTGACCGCCTCCGGTGTCGCCTACCGCGGACGGGCGGGGGCATGGCGGATGTGGCGAGCGACGTCGGGCCGGTGGGGGCTTATGAGGATATGGTGAGTTGGGTCACGGTGGCACCTGAGAAGACCGGGAAATAGTACTTATAGGCGGAAGGTAGCGCGGCGGTCATCGGAATTCAATGCATAATGGCTTAGCGCACCAGCTTGCCATGGAAAACTAGAGAAACTGAAATTATGACTGTGCCGTCCCGTCCCGTCTGGGTCGCACGCCGGCATGGCGGTCAAACGAGTGCACTCGAATCATCTCCCTCCTTGTCAATAATGATTCCACGGATTTAAAGCGTATCTTTTTTCGCATCAGTTAGCTGCCTTAATTACGACCGGTTGCATGCAGGCACTCAGAATCGCTCGCAGGCAGTATGCGAAGCAGCATGCAACGAGTCGCAGCCGAGGGCACGCATGCAGCCACTTAAATCACTGGAATTAATTAGGCTTAAACTTCTGCATGCCGTTAATTATTGCCATGCCTTGGTCTTGCCGCTTTTCTCACGGGACTAATAAATCATGGACGGAGGGAGTACCTTGGTTGGTGAGAGGTTTGAATTAAGCCCTGCAAATCGGAAAGGAGGTACTAGTACGTGTGTGATCCGCTATTTATTCGCGTAGGATCGAGTAGGTCGTTTCTTGAATTGAGCCCTGCAAACCGGAAAGGAGGTAGTACGTGCGTGATCCGCTATTTATCCGTGTAGGATCGATAGTGTAGCTTGTCAGTTTCTTCAGAGGTAGGCATTTTTATCCGTGTAGGATCGATAGTGTAGCCTGTCAGTTTCTTCAGAGGTAGGCATTTTTATTCAAAAAACTGCCACTTTGCATCTTGCGTCGCAAATAAAACTGCCAGGAGCGCATTTGTAGGCTAGCTAGTGATCGATCAGTAACTTGTAAACACTGAGCGAACAGAAATAAGTAACTGTTAATGCATCTCGATGATTCACAGATCATATACAAATATGTAGCTCCAAAAGCAAAGATCAACCACTTTAGATATTGCGTCGCAACTAAAACTAACCAGTACGATTCCCGTACATAAGATCAACATGTTAATGCATCTCAATGATTCACAGATCATATACAAATATGTAGCTCCAAAAGCAAAGATCTAGAAAAAACATCTGTTCTTCCTACTAACATGGATGCTTCTCTTGGCCAATATTCAATACAGACTAAAAGACAAATTTGTTTGTGAAGTCTACAATTCCTCTTGCAAACGTAAGTGGTTTCACCAACAGCTGGAACCATGAGAATGAACCACACATGATGGAGGAACATCCACTGCAATATGATTTGGTCTTCTCTCGATCACACGGCGAGACTACTTTTGGAATACAAACTTTAACTTAGGCAAAATGATGCCCATTGTATAATCATACCAAAGCAATGAAACACCTAGTGTTGGCCAATAAATAGTACAATACTACTTTTCTGCAGTCCATGAGGTGACTATCCAATCTTTCTGTGTCTATTTTCAAATGGCACTGCTTGCAGTGACTATACTATTCTCTTGTGTAGTTCAACCAAAATTGCGGGCACTTTTTTTGTTTGCCAAATAGCAACGGGCAGACATCTCTGTCCGCACAAATATCAAGCAGCTAGTAAACATATACACACCTTGTATTTTCGGTTTAAACATGTCTCTTTCGCTTAGCATCTGTCATGTTCTGCACTGGACAATCTGATACAGTTATGTTTTGCCCTGGACAATTTCATACTGAATTGATTTGCTAGTTCAGAGCAGAAATATAGCGCCTATTCTGTAACGCCCTCGATGCGGCTATATCTCCCACGTGTCGAAGCACGACTTAGAGGCATAACTGCATTGAAAGCAATATCGCAAGTGAGGTAATCTTTGCAAACAACCCATGTAATACAATAGGGGAAAAGATACATAGTTGGCTTACAATCGCCACTTCAAACAATTACATGAATAAAGCATTACAACATCCAAATACAATCATGGTCCGACTACAGAACCAAAATAAAAGAAGAACCCCAAATGCGACAAAGTCCCCGATCGACCCCAACTGGGCTCCACTACTGATCAACTAGAACGAAACACCACAAAGGACAAGATCTTCATCGAGCTCCTCCTGAGCTTGGTTGCGTCGTCTGCACGGGCTCATCGACACCTGCAAACTGGTTTTGGAAGTAATCTGTGAGCCACGGGGACTCAGCAATCTCGCACCCTCGCGATCAAGACTATTTAAGCTTATGGGTAAGGTAAAAGGTATGAGGTGGAGCTGCAGCAAGCGACTAGCATGTATGGGCTAACATACGCAAATGAGAGCGAGAAGAGAAGGCAAAGCACGGTCGATAAAAGTATGATCAAGAAGTGATCCTAAAACAACCTACGTCAAGCATAACTCCAACACCGTGTTCACTTCCCGGACTCCGCCGGAAAGAGACCATCACGGTTACACACACGGTTGATACAATTTAATTAAGGTCAACTTCAGGTTTTCTTCAACCGGACGTTAACAAATTCCCATCTAACCATAACCGCGGGCACGACTTTCGGAAGTTCAAAACCCTGCAGGGGTGTCCCAACTTAGCCCATGACAAGCTGTCACGGTCAACGAAGGAATAGACCTTCTAGCGGGAAGACCCGATCAGACTCGGAATCCCGGTTACAAGACATTTCGACAAAGGTAAAACAAGACCAGCAAAGCCACCCAGATGTGCCGACAAATCCCGATAGGAGCTGCACATATCTCGTTCTCACGGCACACCGGATGAGCAAGACGTCGGGTAAGCCAGCCCAGAGTTGCCCCTGGTAGCCTCGGACATCGCTCAGTTGGACCAACACTTAGAGAAGCACTGGCCCGGGGGGGGGGTTTAAAATAAGATGACCCTTGAGCCGGCCGACTCAAGGGAAAGAAAAGGCTAGCTGGCAAATGGTAAAACCAATGTTGGGCCTTGCTGGAGGAGTTTTATTCAAGGCGAATTGTCAAGGGGTTCCCATTATAACCCAACCGCGTAAGGAACGCAAAATCCGGGAACATAACATCGATATGACGGAAACTAGGGCGGCAAGAGTGGAACAAAACACCAGGCATAAGGCCGAGCCTTCCACCTTTTACCAAGTATATAGATGCATTAATTAAATAAGATATATTGTGATATCCCAACAAGTAAACATGTTCCAACCAGGAACAACATCTCCATGTTCCAACAAGGAACAAAACTTCAATCTTCACCTGCAACTAACAACGCTATAAGAGGGGCTGAGCAAAGCAGTAACATAGCCAATCAACGGTTTGCTAGGACAAGGTGGGTTAGAGGCTTGGTTCAACAATATGGGAGGCATGATAAGCAAGTGATAGGTATCGCAGCATAGGCATAGCAAAAGAGCGAGCAACTAAGCAAGCAAAGATAGAAGTGATTTTGAGGGTATGGTCATCTTGCTTGAAATCCTGCAAGGAAGAAGAATGGGTCCATGAAGAAAACAAATGGACGTAGACGAATGGGTCCTCACAAATGCGACGTTACCTGAACCAACCCGAAGAAGCAAACACCGGAAAGAAGCACACATCATAGTAAACAACCAACACAAGAACATGATATGATATGCGAGATGCGGGATGCGATGCATATGCATGATTTACGAAGGAATGCTTGAACCTGGCCAAAACTTGGAAATACAAGTGTGCCACTGGAAAGGTGAGATGAAATCGCTTGAAAACGATATACAGATCACCGGAATTGGAGTTACGGTTTGGAAATGGCAAGCAATTCAAATATGGCACCGGTCTGCGATATACAGCAAGTAGCCATCTAAATGCAACGAGATGAACATGCTACGGCACTCAAACATGGCAACAAAATACATGGCACGGATGCTTTCATGATGCTTAACAAAAGTCTAGCACTGAGCTACGGCCAGTTCATACATTAACAGGTTCAAACAAGCAAGGCAAAAATGCATATGGTAAACAGATCTCAGACTTAGTGAAATTAACACTTGTCTGGAATTTCAGATCAGATAGCACTCTTTGAAGCATGAAAACTATATGCTACAGGACCTGAACATGGCAAAGTAAAGCTTGTAATGGAGCTACTCAAAGAGCTTAACAAAAGTCCCTTAGTGACCTTGAGCCAAAAGGGATCAGAAAATACAATTGCAAGCATGTGAACATGGCAAAAACATAATCAGTTCTCAGACTTAGTGAAAACTGGAGCATGCTGAAACAGATATCAAGTAGGCATGTTTACGAGCTCGATGCACTCACTACAGAGAAAGTCATGACAAGCTAAGCATACACCCATCAAAAACACACAAAATAAAAGCTAGAAATGGCAAGAACAATAGCATAGCATGCACAGATCAACTACAACATCTTCGGCAAAATCGCTAACAAGTAGACAATCTGCCCAGATTCACGAAGTAGCAAAAGTAGAGCTTGATTGACTCAAGCTAGGGTGCTCCATAATTGCAAACAAAGACATGGATGGATAGAGAACTACAAGATTAACAAAACAACCTTACTGATCATCCTCAAAAGAGGCACGAATCACTAGGAAACAACATGAACATATGGCATAATGAGATAAACAGCTCAAGGACTTAGTGGAAATGCTAAGTCCCTGAAATCAGCATTACCAAGTGCCTCACTTTGCAAGCTTGTGCTAGAAACCACACACATCACAAAAATACATGGGTTGCACCTCTGGAAAGATGGCAAAACCCTTAACAAAACATATGTAGAGCTCATGGGCATATCATGCACACAATAATCATGGCAAAAATGACAAATATCTAAATAGAGCAGCAGATCTGACAAATAACTCAAGTAGCACTCTTCTAACAGCATTTCGGGCATCAAGATGAACTCAAATGAAAATGATGCAGTGAGATGAAATGATGTACTCTCTGAGACGAACATTTTGATATGTTATATGCATGAATTGGAGCTACGGATGCGGAGTTACGGCACGATGAACATGGCCATATGAAACATGGAAAACTCGGGGACTTAGTGAAAAAAATAGACCTCCAGATCTAGGGTTCATCCGGCGCGCGAACCGAGGCACGGACAGAGACACTGTAACCGGCCGGATTTGTCGGGGAAGAAGAAGCAGCCGCCGGCGGGAGGATGGGGTGGCCGGATCCGGCGGCCGGCGACCGGATCGGGGCGCGGCGAGGTCCGGCAAGCAGGGCGGCGGCCGCGGGAGGCGCGCGCGAAGGCGGC
>NC_057812.1:537791294-537806549 GCF_018294505.1 Triticum aestivum | reverse complement strand
AGTCACGCGGGCTGGAGGCGCGGGGCTTGGGCCCGGTCGGCGCGGAGGAGGGCCGGCCGCGGGCTTCCGCGGGCCACGGCGGCGGTGCGACGATGGGGTGCCACATGGCGGGCGAGGAATGGCGGAGGGAAGCGGGGCGGACGTGTCCGGCCCGGTCGGACACGTCCGGCGGCTGGAGGAGGAAGGAGACTAGGGTTTCGTCCGCGAAAATGAACGGGGTGCACATATTTATAGGTAGAGGGAGCTAGGAGAGTCCAAATGAGGTGCGGTTTTCGGCCACGCGATCATGATCGAATGACCGAGATGATGGAGGAGGTTTAAGTGGGTTTTGGGCCACTTTGGAAGGGTGTTGGGCTGCAACACACACGAGGCCTTTTCGGTCCCTCGGTTAATCGTTGGAGTATCAAACGAAGTCCAAATGGCACGAAACTTGACAGGCGGTCTACCGGTAGTAAACCAAGGCCGCTTGGCACGTCTCGGTCAAATCCGGAAATGTTTAACCCCCACACATGAAAAGAAGGTAGAAATGACCACCGGAGGAGAACGAAGCACCGGAATGCAAAACGGACAATGGGGAAAAAGCTCGAATGCATGAGACGAACACGTATGCAAATGAAATGCGCATGATGACATGATATGAAATGCATGACACGCAAGCAATGACAAGGCAACCACAGCAAATAACTGGAGGACACGTGGCACATCGGTCTCGGGGCATTACATATTCTTCATCAGACCAAGGATATCAATGTTCGTAGTGATGGAAGAGGTGAAATCGATACAACCGAAATTGAGCATCCAATCGTTGAATCCTGTCCTGCACCTCCAATGTAGGTCCACCCTGCCAATAAATTCACATGCAAACCACTAGTATTACTATCTAATGACAGTACAAAAAGAGTAGCAAGATAGTAGCAAACCATGTACCTTCGTAATGAACAACTCATAGTGCCACCAATTGGATATAAAGGTTTGGAAAAAACATGCTCCTCATGTTGAACCAGTTGGACTTTTTGTGCAGTTCCACTAAAATCGAGCATCCCTGTTTGCATAGATATTGAAAGTGTGATTACTCTAAAAGTGGCACTAGTTGAAGCATAGACTCACAAATATAAGCATTCCAATTTCTTAATGGGAAAAGTTAGCAAGATTGTTTCTAACCACCTATTTGAAGGAATAAATAAAGCAACAACGGCTGATGTCAGGAAGGCATACATAGTTTTTTCTGGAGAAGTGAGCCATTCCTGACCTTTCCTCTTCTACTAAAATAAAATGCCATCACCGCCTTGACAATTCAGTGACACTGTACAAAAGGAAATGACTTAACATTACATCATGATGTCAGGTATGTAGTCGACAGGCATTAGAGACAAACATACAGACCTCCTCAATAGAACAGCCGGAGGAGGAGGTGCCCACTCTTGACCTTTCCTCTTGTCTTCATAATTGTCTGTGCAGTTTAACCAAAATAAAATGACATCAGCGCCTTGGCATTTTGGTGACACTGTACAAAAAAGTTAACTTATCTCATGAAAGTGAGGTATGTAATCTATAAGCATTAACAGTTTAAAAATTTGAAGGTAGTAACAAGTTTCATCGTTGGTATACTGGCTGTGCAACAGCATTAGAATGCCTTAGCTAAAAAATCTTTAATACATCCACAATCAACAGCTAACCCTGAAATTTTTGGATGTCAAGTGGGTAAAATGCCCTTCACTTACCTGGGCCTGCCTGTTGGTACTACCAGGCCTAAAATGGTGGATTTTATGCCACTTGTGGACTGTATGGAAATGAGGATGACAGCCAGTTCTTCATTTCTGAATCAAGGGGAAAGACTTCAATTCCTAAATTCTGCTTTGTCTTCCTTGCCCATATTTTATCTTGGTAGTTTGCTTGCCCCTGCAGGAATTTTAAAGCAATTAGAGAGAATTCAGAGGCAGTGTCTATGGAGAAAGCACATGGATGAGCCTTCACCACCTTTGGCAGCTTGGGACCTCATTTGTAGGCCTAAAAATAAAGGAGGGCTGGGGATTTTGAATTTAGGTGTACAGAACATGGCTCTGTTGCTAAAACATTTGCACACATTTTTAAATAGAGTTGACCTACCATGGGTTTCTCTTATTTGGGACACCTATTATCACTCTTCTATTCCTCAGGGGACTGAGCTTTGTGGTTCCTTTTGGTGGAAGGATATCTGCAAGTTGCTGGATCATTACAGAAAAACTACCTGGATTCAAGTAAACTCTAGGAACTCTGCTCTGTTTTGGTATGATAAGTGGAAGATTGGGGATCCAGTTGCACCTTTGCAATCAAGGTTCTCTAGGCTCTTTTCTTATGTGAAAGATCCATGGGTCACGGTTTATGAGGTCTTCCAGTCGCAGGATATGATTAACATGTTCCATCTACCTCTATCTGCTCAAGCATATCAGGAGCTTTTGACTGTACAAGATCTTATGGCTTCCTGCAGTAGAGAAGTGGAGCAAAAGGACACTTGGTTCTGGCAGGGGACATGTAATGCTTTCAAGCCCAAGCTTTTCTACTCATTCATGCATTCTAACATGTCCTTCAATCCTCTTCTTCTTTGGATTTGGAAATCCTCATGCACAATGAAAATCAAAGTGTTTGCCTGGATGTTGATCATGGACAGGCTTAATACTAAGGACATGGTTGAAAGAAGACATTGGCATCTTGATGATGGGGTTAACTGCCTTCTTTGTCCCTTGAGAGCTAGGGAAACCAGAAACCACCTATTCTTTGAATGTAACTTTAGTGTCAGAATATGGAGCTATCTGCAAATTACATGGTCACCAGGGGATGATATGTCTACCATTATTTTGCAAGCCAAACAGGATTTTGCTCAGCCTTTTTTTACCGAAGTTGTTTTTGTTGCTTGCTGGAACATCTGGATAATAAGGAATGCAAAAGTGTTCAGGCATGAGAGACAAAGTTTTAATAAATGGAGAAGTGCATTCATCCATGATATTGCACTAATGCAGCACAGAGTGAAGTCTAGATACAAGGAGGACTTGCTCAAATGGATTTCATTCTTACCCCTTGAGGTTCTTTTGATGTTTCAGTACATTAGTTCTCTTTCTTTATTTTCTCTTTCTCCTGATTACCCCTTGTAATCCTTGTACATTGTTTCTTATGCTTTTAATTAAAGTTAAATGCTATGGGGGGTTCCCCTATAGTTCCCAGTAAAAAAACAGCTAACCCTGAAATAATCCAGTGACATTAAATGGCATTGCTTAAATTTATGGGTGGCATTAGACTGAGAGCGGCATTAGTTAAATGTGGCATCACTTTAGCAGTAGCATTGCTTGACTTGACTGCTGGCGTTATACTAACAACAAAAAAAGTGGCAATAAGAGCATGGGAGGCCCATTCGGACAGTGGGCGCACCAGTACGATGTACCTCCACGGACGCAGAGTGGTGAGGGAGGTATGGTTGCCCAGAGCAACAAATATCCAAGCAGCATATGTGGATTACGTCCCATTTTTGTTCTCTTTAGCCACCTTTTTCCTATGTGAGGACAACAAACCAATCGACCTGGTCATTCTCTATTGCGTTGTCATGCCTTTCTACCCTTCTTCAACCAAGAGACACGAGACTCGTTCCTTAGCTACTGATTTTCCCCTTTTCAACCTAGATGTGGGTTCGATGCCTACTCTCTTGGACAATACAGTCTCCCTTCCTTTCCTTATTCAACCCAGACATGGATTAGTCTGCATGAAGTAGGGTTTCCTTTAATAGTGCAAATTATGGTTTTCGTCTACGTGGCCAGCAGAGTAGAGGATGGCAAATTGGGAAGATGGTGGAGTGGAAAAAGATCCACATGAAACGACGTAGAAGATGGGGCAATAGAACAAGGTTATGGCTCGAAAAGAGGTAGCATACCTGAGGGTCGGCGGGAAGTGGCTTCGCTCGTGGTCGTCGTCCTCCGCACACACTACGGCAGCGAGCTTGGGGACGGAGGCCATCCCACGCGGGCGCTAGGTCTGAGAGGACGGCCTTGTCGTTAGTGCGTGACCTCGCTCGCCGACAACGAGTGCGTCAACGCTGCACGTCCTTTTCTTCCCCGGCGGATCTGTGACCACCGGTGAGGAGGGAGAGAGGGGCCGTCTTTTTTAGATCTGGAGAGAGGGTGGTAGTGTGAGAAGCAAGTGGGCAGCCCTTAGCAAGAAAGCGCTGAAGCTCCAACCTATATATCTTTTTTATACTACTAGTACTGGAGGTGGGGTAGTGGTAGAGTAGTTTATATTTTCTCTGCGTACAGTACCAGTTAGTCGTGCTTCAAAACTGATCGGCACACCATTAAAAAAATAAAGGTCGATAACTAATGCGGCACCTCGGGCCAACGCGGCCAGATCGCATTTTGCATGAGAAATTACACACCATGTTTCATTGACATGTGGTCCTGTTCCAACATATCAGTGAGACGACGGCGAGTAGTATGAGTATTTCCGAATGGATGTGTAGGCTGGGGCGCCTCTTCGTGAACCATGGCAAACTCGCAACCGTCCACCGACTCTTCGCTTTTCCCTCTCGATTTGGAACTGCTGTCGCATGCTCTTCCTCTCCCTCCTCCATTTTCCTTCAGCCCTTCACCCTTTCTTCTGCCATTGTTCGATCGTCTTCTCCATGGAGGGAACAGGCCGGAAATGACCCTGTTATTCTTGCCCCGATCTGAAAGATGACGTGGTGGAGGAACTCAATGATCGGTGCGACGTCATCACCTCGGCTAGCATGGTAGGTTCGTTCAAGCCCATTCTCGACTCAACTAATAACATCATTACAAAGAACCCAAGAGTCAAGGAGCGGTTTGATCTCCCCTATCTTCTTCGCCGTGACCCTGATGACTGGCGCCGGCACGACGGAGGCCTCGCCCTGTGCCAGTTGATGCCGCTTGATAATGATGCGTATGATGTTAAGATGCCATCGCTTGAGGGAAGGCCTGGGCGGGCGCAAATGGAGATTGGGTTTTTTACATTGGGTCCAACTACGAGTGGGAACTTGTGAATGTCTACACTCGTGACCGGGTTCCACTTCCAAAAATCTCAACACACTTCCCAGAGGTTGAGCACACCGGTATTGTATGCATGTTCAAATACGATCATTGTGACTGTCTTCTACGGAAGATAGCAATTTGTCGAGTTCCCAACCGCTCTTGGAATTACGACAACTATCAAGTTGTTGCTATCTTCGAAAAGCTTGTTGCCGTCCTTTGTGGTTCGACTCGATGGACATTGCTCAAAAATCAGTTTCTGTACACGGATGAGTACTGTGATGCAATTCAATACGAGGGCCTTGTGTTTGCTGCCACCACTAGTGGCACTGTTTTTGCATGGGATCCTCATAGTTTTGGTACGTTTGTCTTCCACCATAATTATAATTGTTTCATCCACATGCATGCGGGTTAGCAAGTTTCCCTTTACTAATTAACCTTCTTCTTGTGTTTCCAAGGTCCTGTGAACATCCCACCACCTATACTTGCAAATTTTTATAACCAAGGGAGAGATGACGATGGTGATGATCACGAGCAGCGCCCATATACTCTGTGGCGCCTGGCAACTAATTCTGATGGATCACCTCTTCTTGTGTGTATACAGCCCACTGATGATGTTACTGCTAAGGAAGCAGGTGCAGTCTCCCATGGTCGCACTCTCCGGACCTATTCCAACACCCGTTGCATGGTATTCGGGATGGATACTAGTGTGCTAGCACCAACTCCTTCTCCCTGGTACAGAATTGATAGTCTTGGAGAAAACTCGCTCTTCCTTGGACAAAATTATCCGATGATGGTGAAAGGCGATCCAACTGCTGTTGACACAACGTTAACAGTACCATTTATGAGAAGCAACTGTGTCTATACCTCGGACATTTGGGTGGTTCCCTACCCTGGTACTGATATAGTAGGCCGCTTCAGCCTGGATGATCAGTCCTGCGTTGGTTTCCAGATCGACAATCGATGGCCCATCCCAGAGAATCACTTGTGGTTCAAAGCAAGCATTTCCAACGCCGAGGAATGGTTGAGTTGAAGTTCATTTCATTGCTTGTTATTTGTTGTGTGGTGAAAACTTTAGTATTTATAATGTATCCTCGTTGTCGATGTGGGTTGATGACCTGTTGTATGTAATAAAATGATATGCGTGTGATAAACTTACTAAATTTATGAATGGCTTTCGAGTCACTTCTCTAAATTTGTACTAGCTTCACATGCTTCGCGCGTCGGGCGGGTGTTTTTACTGTAGCCATATGTTGATGTGTTCGCTGTACATAACCAGCACCTCGAATCCTCGATACTAGTACTATATAGTAGGAGTAAGTAGTATGAGTAGTAGGGTGGCATGGGCCAGAACAAGCATTCACGTCCAGGAGTACGGCACACGCCACCACCACAACATCCATCTGACACCATATTATTTCTTGGAGTCCGTGCTAGAGCAATCTCTTCAACTTCGTCATTTCTCTAACTTCAGCCATCGCGCGGCGGGCGAGGTGGGGGTTTGCCGATAGTCGGTTTCCTTAACTGCGGTCCCACTTGTAAGGCCAACTCCAACGCACGACCCCAAATGCACCTCCGTTTTGCACGAACTCCAACGATAATTTTGACTAGAAAAGAAAGACCAAAGAAAACAAGAACCACAAGAATACATTTTACTACTCTTGTAAGTTGGATTAGTGCCTTCTCGATGCATTCGTTGTTGATCTGCGGAGGCTCGATCTTGCATCTGTGCTAGCTAAAAGTGATAGAACATCTACTAAATTGCGCTCTATCAATATATGGATGTACTCTTCTTCCCAATACAAAAACTTACATCCATTCTACTCCCTTCGTTGCACAATACATGCCTTCTATTTGTCAAAATATATATGTATCTAGACATGTCTTAGTATATAGGTGCATCCATTTTTGGACAAATGGAAGTCAAGTATTTTGGAACGGAGGGAGTGCACAATAAATTTTTTAAGTTAGCACAACTAGTCTAATCAGAGAGCAGAATCAAAGATTTGGTCGGGTTCTTCCTCCTTTTGCCGACACGTGGGACATCCAGCATCCAGGTCGTGTCATGAAAGAAAATAGAGTGGTAGTTGAAGCCACGAGATGTGCATCTTGGGTTAAACTGTAAATAGAATCTTACTACTCTTGAGTAACTCCAAAAGCGGCCATCGAAGATCTTTATTGTATTTGTTTTTCATCACCAGCACGTCGAGGTGAAAGATGTGCAGGTTCAGTGGGTCCTCTTGTGTTTTCACTGACATGTGGGGCCGCATGTGAGCAAACAGACGATGGGCTCCACGCGTCCGCTCGCTGGCTGAGAAGAGAGATAGAGGAGGGCTGAGCACGGACTGCAGGAAATTTGTTCTACGTACCTCGATATAGGCTCGATATAGTGGGGTGGCATGGGCCATAACTAGCATTCACGTCTAGCAGTACGGCACACGCCACCCACACGAGTCCCATCTGACACCAATTTTCTTGGAGTCCGTGCTATAGCCATCTCTTCTCCCTCCTGTTTTCTCAGCCATCGCGCAGTGGGCGGGGTGGGGGTTTGCCGATAGTCGGTTTGCTCAACTGCAGTCCCACTTGTAAGTGAAAATGCAACACCGCACGCATTCCCACTTGAGCGGCGTGCCGGACCAACCGTGTGGGGGTGCGACACGAACACGGCAGGCTTTTCCTTTTGAACTCATAACTTGTAAAATTTGGTTCTGCTCCATGGCGCGGCCGATAGATAGAAAATAACGATTTTGCCTAGAGTAATGAGAAGTTTGGTTCTGGCGCCGTTCATGCATGGAGTATGTACAAAAATTATGAAGTTGATGCAAAAGGTAAGATAATTACTGTAGTATCATATACTACTACATGGATTTGACGGAAAGATAAAAATACATACGGATCCATCAACGTTCAACGACATCCTCACGCCCTAGTGCGCCAGGTCACCAACCGACGTGTGAGGAGCAGCGGCGTTGGCGGCGAGCTCAACATGCTTATGAACAATGCCGTCCAAGGTTACCCTGCGCTCCAAGAAGGCCAGCGTCCTATCGTCCTCCTCTTGCATGTAGTAGTCCTTGTGGACGATTTGCGCGTAGACGTGGGTGATTATGTCGATGGTGTCTTGCTGCACCAGGCGCTGCGCGGTGAGCACGACCTCAAGGTGGACATTCTCCGGCGTGACAGCAGGCAGTCGCAGGGCCACCAGTGCGTCAAAGAGGTTGTTACCATAGTGGCCGTTGAGGGTGGCGGGCATCGCAGAGCCTGGGCGTGCCGGCTGGAGGCTTACGTCAAAGTCGTCCGCAAGCTTCTTGACGATGGTGAACTTGTCGAGGAAACCGACGACGAAGCTGTCGTCCAAGCGGCCCCTCGCCCTGGAGGCCTCAAGCAATACTACCTGGAGACGTTCCTCGGTGCTGGGCCGCAGGTCGGCGTCGTGGACCATCTGGCACAGCCGGCTGATGCTCGCGCTCATGGCCTCCATGGGTCTAGCGTAGCTTCTAGTCAACTGATCTTGCGATTCGAGTGATCACTCAGCCCTTGGTTAGCATGCGTAGGTGCGTAGGATTTCATACTACTCCTCGGCCCTCTACTGCACTTGCCTTTGGCTGTATGATAGGTGGGCCAGCCACCCTCTAGGGCCACGTGTCATTCACCCAAAGGCAGTTGCCGTAAGTCAATGAAGCTGCGTCCCCCTCTGTGCTGGTGCAGTATAGTCATCTCACCGGACCTCTAGTTAGGGCCAAACGAGAGAAGTTTGATTTTACTGGTTTATTGGTCCCCTTTGCATTTTGCGCCAAGTTTTGACCTTTGATTTAACTAATAAAATGTTAATGCATGTAAACAAAAATGTTGTGTAAGTCACCTTACGAAAATCAAATAATCCCAAAATACTTAGGCACGGTGCATTAACTCCCTCCTTGTTTCTTATTTCGTGTCATATCAACCAATGAGAGATGTGGGCCGTGCATGCTTTCAATGACTTGAGACTACCAAACATGACATGCAGTGTTTAGTTCATTGCATGTAATCCTATTAGTACTCTAGTTAGGAGTAGCAAAAAAACATTAAGTTCTCTCGCCGATAGGAATAAAACACCAAGTATTTATTTACAGAGGGACTAGTACATTTTTGGTGACATGCATTACTAGATATTGCTAGTCAAATACTAAAATCCAGATGGACGTGGTAGTACTCCTAAATCCAGACGGTGGTGCTACTAGTACTAGTAGTAGTACTACCAATGTAGTAGTAGGAGTACTAGCACTGTACTACCCGTTGGTCAAATTATTACGTGCTACCCCTCACAGTGAAGTGACAAGACCTTGCGTCGGAGATGACACCTGAGTATAGGCACCGTGTTCGGCATACCATAGTCAGCCTCACCGTCTGCAGTCACTATCATCATGGCTATAGAGCTAGCCTGCTTACAACTAGCCCTGTTTGACATAATTTCCCGTGCGTAGATGCCCGTACATTGCACGGAACACCAAGATTGGGGGTGGACGGCTCCGGCAGCAGCCATCGCGCCAGATTTTTCCACGGCCTTCTACTCCTAGATGTGGTGGGGAGGAGATGAGGCTGATTGTGAGAGACAAGGAGTTGTTTGTAAATAGGGAACAAGTGCGGGCATCTTTTTGCAAAAATGGAGAAGCTTGGTTTGTATGCGTCAGATCTAGATCCGATGGCTATTGGTGAAAGATGGGAGGCACAACATCATCACCAACTCAGGACCTGTTTGACTCACATGATTTTGAAAATGCGGGAATAGGACACGGCAATATTATAAGTTTCAAACTGATATTACAAATGTTAGGAGTAATGCTGCACCTATGAAGAGGGAATTACTAGGAAGTTTACGTAAGAACTTCCGTTACTTTAGGTGGATGCAGCATTATCGTACAAACTAACATCCACCGCCCTGACAAGTCACTAATGGGCAAATAAGTTTTCGAGTCTCTGGCCACTTGATGTTCCAAAAACAAATTCAGCTTCTGCGGAGACTTTGTCATTTAGGCTTAGACGCTTGCGGTGATCAGCACGCCATTCATTGTTGCGCCAGAGAACACCAAACCTGATTACCTTGAGCACACTTGCCTGTAGAACAAAGAACCTGGCCAATTTAATCTCAGATGTGCTGCCTCGGTAGTCGATCAAATCAATTTCTGTAAGATGGAGATCAAGGCATTCGATGAGATTGTTATAGTGCAGCACATTTTTCACTTTCGGGTCTTTTTTTATCTGGAAAAGAAGAGAACATATTAGAGTAGCTGGCTGCATAAGATTGCCGTGTCATCAAGAGGTACCAATATCATTCACTCATACGATAGGGTTGGCTGGCTAGTGATATTTTTTCACTCACTCTCTCTCTCTCTCTCTCTCTCTCTCTCTCTCTCTCTCTCTCTTTCTGTTTCCTCTCATTTAACTAGGAGCACGTGAAGAGCTTGGGCATTTGTTGCCTTCCACTATGTGGCCGATGCCATATTTTGCAAAAGTATGCCACATAACACGCATCGATGTCAAATCAAAAGATTTTGGCACCGCTCTCGCGATGTGAGAGAGTTGGCACCGCTGTGCACACAGACCCACATGTATAAACAAATCAATCAAACCAACTACACCAGCCTCTCACTCTCCCAAACAAGTGTTTTTTATTGCCTCAGTCCTCTCTCTCTCCCACATAGTGTTTTTTCATTGCGTGAGTTAATTTGGCGCCGGAGCAAAGTAGGTGATCCAGATTGGGACACCAGGTGAGCAATGGAGGGGCATCGATGCCAAATGCATCACAAGTGAATTTGGCACATGTTTTGGCCTACATAGCCCACTTCTGTAATACTACCTCGTATTTAGTATAAAATTTTGACCATAGATTTACCTAAGAAAATGCCAATGCATGTCACTAAAAATTACACCATTTGAATTTATGTTCAAATACGAATCCAACGATATAGTTCTTAGTGACATGCATTAACATTTTGTCAGTTAAATCTATGGTCAAATTTTGATACTACAAAATTGGAAGAGTAAACCAGGACGGAGGTAGTCCTTGCTCTTAGGGTAACCATAGAGTTACTGGAGTAGTCTAAGTTACTTTCCACTATGACTAGCCTAGGCTACTATAGTAGTACAGCATAAAAACGATGCAGGTGATCACGTGAGAAAAAAAATACTAAAAACATTTCTTTCGGTGCAGTGCGTAGATGCAGTTTTGAACACTACACTTGTCATCATAATTTGGGAAAATTACAAAAAAATTGAGATACATTGTGATTACCGTTTACTTATAGGAAAGAAGTTTCACCTCGATGAGTAGCTTCTCCGTGCACGGAAAGCATGTAAGGAATCCAACAACTTGATCCAGATTGGGGCCGATAGATTTTAGTGCTAAGATCTTCACTGTGCGCATGGACTGGGTCAATCTTGTGGGAATCATTTTCTGGAAGACGGTCGTAAATACATCAAGAACACATTTAAAAATGTGAATTTCAAGAAGATGGAGAAGAAGATGAGTGTTGTACCTGAACAATTATGGTTCCAATAAAGAGTTCGGAGAATTTGGCAGACGAGTACACCAACCTGTCAATTTCGGCGCGTCAATGACCCTGATTTTTGTTGGACCTTCTAGATCCGATACAAGCAATCTCTCAAGGAAAGGCGCATTCCCAATGACCATAACATGGAACAGCTGGAGTGATCTCTTCCTAATTGATGTCTTTTTGCGGGGCCAGCAAGACACATAAATCCATCGGAGATTCGTCGAGGCGATGTGGAGGCTAATGAACCCGTGGATCTGCTCAAGACGAAGGTACTCGAGCGCAGTACAGCTGCGGAGCAGGTGCTCCATAGCCTTCTTCGAGATGACAACGTCGAAGAGGTCGAGCTGCTTGAGTTGAGGGAGAAGAAGAGCGGGCGCGGCATTAATCTGGGGAAGATAGCAGGAGCTGAAGCTGGCGCGGCACAGCGTTGGTGTGAGGCAAAGCACAGACGGCGGCAGAGAGCGACATCGTCCAGCTTCAAAGCTAAGCTCCTCGAGCTAATCTAGGGCGGGGGATAAGAACCACTCGTCGAACTTGGGTTGGACCTTGCAGGTGGTACTGAACATGCGGATGTCAAGGCGTTTGGCTGGCCCAGGGTGCGATGAAAGGATCTTGGAGACTGCGGCCATGCGTTTGCAATCCCCGTCGCAGAGGCAGCTGTCGATGTGAGGTTGAGGGGGACGCAGGGCCAGAGGGGGCGCCACCGCCGGGAGAGCAAGGCGGTTCGCACGACAGATTTGGTGGGGAGGAGGCCGATGATGACGAGCAGCGTGTCGTCGAGGAGGCTGCTGATGAAGTCTAGGCTCGCCGGATGCGGTTTTGGCTCGAGCTGCCTCCGCTTGTTGGCTGCCTCATCGTCCATCTCAACCGGCGGCGACGCCGGTGTACACGTGTGCTGGGTGTGAGCGAGTGCGTCCTTCTGTGCATGCCGCCGCACAGTGGTGAATTGTGCGCGAGTGCGTCCTTCGCGCGCAAGAAGTTTGTCCTCAATGCACCCTCAATTTACTAGCGTGCGGGGTGCTACCCAGAGTGGTTTCAACTTTGTTTACTTCACCACGTGTCAGATGGGCCTCTAGTTTACTTATTTTCACCCACTGCCACATGGGCCAGCACACGAAGATACAGAACACGAGCTGACAAGGCAGCATGTGGATTGGTTGACCGGTCAACTAAATAATATACGGAGCTATATGCTAACACAGTGAGCGTATAATCCGTCGGTATAGAGAGTTCGAGTGAGAGTGGAGGCCCGTGAGAGATAGTAGAGAGAGAGAGAGAGAAAGAGCTACTCCCTCCGTTCGATAATGTAGTTCCAACATTTTTTTAAGTCAAACTTTTGAAACTTTGACCAAGTTTATAAAGAAATTACTTATATCTACAATACCAAAGATAAATGATAGTATGAAGTAAGTACATGTTGTGATGAATCTAATGATCGTTCTAGATGTAAATGTTTTTCTCCACATATACCTGATCAAACGTTTCTGAGGTTTGACTTTTCAAAACATCCATATGCTTATGGACGTGACAGAGTCCCTAAAAAGAGAGAGAGAGAGAGTGAAAAAAGTGTGTGTGCATGTGTGAAAGAGACATGGACAACACACAATAAAAGTAGAGAAAAAGCGTGCGTGTCTTATGCAAACATATCACACATGCATCTTCAACAACGGAGGCAAGGTGAGGAGATAGTGTGTGGTTGTTTGGAACCGAGAGAGCAAGACCCCTAGCACGTGGCCAAGAGGGGTCTCACAAACAAGGGAGAGAGGTCGAGAGAGACGTACGGAGAAAATGCAGACATGGGGAGGAGAGAGTGTATGTTTGTCATAGAGTGATCCCCTGGAGATCGTGATGGGACTACATGGGTGGGAGATCGAGTGACAAGGTGTGTGCGCGATAGAAGATGCCCCGAGAGACATCGAGATAGACGTATGGATGGAAGGAGACAATATGTGTGTTCCTGTTGGCTAGTAAGAGATAATCATTCTTAGGAGGGGGGGAGTGCTTGCGCCTATGATGGATTGAGGGATTATGGTACTTAGGGGGGTGCGTGTCACATGGAGAGAGAACAAGGGCAGAGAGTGTTGGATGGGTCTATATGTATAGCGCGAGCGAGACATGTGTATGTGTGAACCAAGGAGATATAAGGCCAGTTTGGCTTGCGTCCTAAGCATCTTTTGCCTGGCCTAGGGTTGTGGCCGGATTTCATGCACGCTTGTTTGGTTGCTACCTTGTGAAAAAGAAAGCCCGCCTGGCCTGGGTTCCCTTGCACTTCAATTAGCCTGGCTGAACTCCAGACACTACAAGTAGCCTGGCCCAGGCGACCGATTTCGAACGCCTGGTGGTGCTTGGTCGTGTGGCCACGAGGCTAACAACAATATGGATGGATATTATCATTAAATAATTGATGCATGGATTGATTGATGGGACATTGATGCTTTTCCTGGCCCAGGCATGAACCAAACGCTTCAGCACCACACAAGCCTGGCCAGGCAGAAATATTTTACATCTCACGTCCACACCAGGCAATACCGGCCATCAAGGCATGATGGTTAGGTCACGAACCAAACTGGCCAATAAAGTTTGAGAGAGACTGAGGAGCCCCGATAAGGCTGAGTGGTGCGTCAGATAGCTGAGAGGGGGAAAGAGGTATTCCATCCGCTCGATAATGCAGTGCATGTAAATTTTTTAGAAGTCAAACTTTGGAAACTTTGATCAGGTTTACGCAAATGTTATTTACATCTACAATACCAAAGATACATCATACAAAACTACATCTCATGGTTAATCTAATGGTATATGTTTGCTGTACTAGATGTAATTCTTTTTCTCCACGTACATGGTCAAACTTTGTGATGTTTGACTTTTCAATAAATCTATATGCTATGGACCGAGGAGAGTGACTCAGTCGAGACAGATCAAGTGCGTGTGAAGGAGAATGAGTAAGTGTGCAAAAAGAGTATGTGTGTGAAAGAGAAAGTGACAACAAACGATAAATTAGAGAGAGAGTGTGTGTTTTTTCATTTCTTATGCGAACATATCACGCATGCATCTCCGAGATGGAAAAGCGAGGCGAGGAGATACAGGAAGATAGCTAGTGTGTGATTGTTTGCAACGGAGAGAGACACCCCTGTAGCACATGTCCAATAGAGGTGTGGCCAACAAGGAACAAAGGTCGAGAGGGACACATGGATGGCATGGACGCATGCGGAGGGAGAGAGGGTGTGTTTGTGATAGAGAGATCCCATCAAGATCGTGAGGGGACTATATGGGTGGGAGATCGAGGGAGTGCGTGTGCGATAGAAAGATGCCCCGATAGAAATCGAGATAGACCATGCACATGTTTGTGATGGAGACTAAGATTAGCTAGTCATATACATATAGGGGGGACTGTGTGTGCCTACAATTGAGTGAGAGACCATCATACTTGGCTAGCCGGGCATGAGATTGTGTGTGTGCGCGTGTGAGATGGAGAGAGAACGAGGGGGAGAGATAGAGTTTTAGATGGGCCTATCGAGTGCGAGTGAGATATGCATGTGTATGTGTGACCCAGGTGGATGGAGAGTTTGAGAGAGGGGGGAAGAGCTCCGAGACGACATAGTGGTGCGTGAGAGAGTTACAGGCAAAGAGCCAAGGAATCTGTGTGTGTGTACGATGAGTGCACCCAAGATATCTAGCTTGGACTAGCTAGAGTATCATACATAGTGTGCGAGAGAGACATA
>NC_057812.1:536779987-536784793 GCF_018294505.1 Triticum aestivum | reverse complement strand
ATTGGGCACGTCGCGGCGGAGGCTGAGGTGGCGGCTTCCGATTGGCCGAATGGACGTGTCCGGCGGACATGTCCGGCGCGGTTGGACATGTCTGGCGGCGCGAGGAGGAAGACGGTTAGGGTTAGACTGCGCGAAAAATCCGGGAGGAGCACAAATTTATAGATAGAGGGAGCTAGGAGAGTCCAAATGAGGTGCGGTTTTCGGCCACGCGATCATGATCGAACGGCAGAGAAGATGGGGGGGTTTGGATGGGTTATTGGGACACTTTGAAGGGGTGTTGGGCTGCAACACACACGAGGCCTTTACGGTTCCCCGGTTAACCGTTGGAGTATCAAGCGAACTCCAAATGGCACAAAACTTGACAAGCGGTCTACCGGTGGTGTACCAAGGCCGCTTGGCAAATCTCGGTCCATTCCAAGAATGTTTAACACCCACACACAAAAAGAGACAAAAGGAGGCACCAGAGGACATAGTAGTGTCGGATTGCAAAACGGACAACGGGGAAAATGCTCGGATGCATGAGACGAACATGTATGCAAATGTGATGCACATTATGACATGATATGAAATGCATGACATGCAAACAAATGACAAGGCAACAACAGCGAATAACTGGAAGACACCTGGCGCAACGGTCTCGGGGCGTTACAACACTCCACCACTACGAGGGGATCTTGTCCCGAGATCTAGGATGACACCGGAGGGAAAAAGGAAGAGGAAGAATAGAGGTAAAACTAAGTTGCTCCTTTGAAAAACGAGTGAAACCAAAGAACCCTGAAAAGGTTAAGCCATTTAAAGAAAATAATACAAGGGAGATGAACAAAGTTGAAAACACTCCATTAGAAAAGAGAAACAAGGAACAAATTCGGACAGCACTCCGGTTGAAAAGAGATGCAAGACTTGGTAAGGCGAAAAGAACTTGAGCAAAGTGCACAACACTCCGGTTAAATGGATAAGCAAAGGAAATAACATGATCTTGACAAAACAAGATGATGGGTCGAAGAGAGTAGCATCACAATGCCTCCGAAAGAAATGAGAGAATGGAATGGAATGAATGGAGGAGAAAACAATATCTTCTATCTCGAATGAGCTTTAAAAGCATCTTTAGGAGAAGGGTCGAATGGAGTTGTTGGAAAACCAACAACGAAAAGAATAATCTTGTTGTGGGCTTATAGAAAACATCTCGAAACTATGAGGTGAAATTCTGCCACTAACGGAAACAATTGCTTGCTTGAGAGCGACGGAGAGATGAAAACATCTTTCATCTCGAGAATAGGAGGAAACTAGGATCATCGATAAACACCATAAATAGAAACATTCCCAATGGAAGGCTTTGGGTGAAATCTATACCAAGATAACTCCAAGGAAGAAGCAGATGGGTTTAAGTATCCCATTCCTGAACTTGTGAATCATGAAACACGAAAGAAATAACAAAGAATGACATAACACCACCTCAAAGATGAGATATGGAAGAATTGCACTTTGGGATACAGGATGAAGAATGCTTGATCTCCTGTGAAAAGAATCTCAATGAACACTTCGGGAAGGAATTAAATCCTTGATTAACCATCATGTAGAGCCTCCATGAAGAACTCCGGTAATAAAAAGGATGATCAAAAGAAGTGAAGGATGAAAAGAATAAGATTTAGGCCTTGCAATGATTAGATGGAGCTTCGACGAGATAATGCGGAAAAACTTGGAACTCCGGAAGAAAGATAAGGCATCTCGAACCGAGAAAAGATATCATGAACGAACTCCGGAAGAAGGAATTAATCACTTGGATGAAACAAGAATAAGAATTATATTATGCTTATCCTTCATCAATTTAGATTGATGACAAGGAACGGATTTGGCATACTACTTATTCTCGTAGAAAGGATTAAGATAGATATAGCGCAAACTTGAGAAGGTCTTCGACGATCCACCGGTAGAATTTGGAAAGCACAAATGCATTGATATGCTAAATGAAGGAAGAAGAATCTTGGAAGAACCACCATAAGAATTGAAAATGAACGAATAAAAGATGAAGAACCACCGGGAAGAATTAGAGAACGAATGAAGATACTTGAGGGAAATTTAGATGCAAGTGAACGAAGAGATCGTGAGTTGAATAGATAAAAACTTGCATGATGCACCGGTAAGATTTGGAGAACGATAGTTGAAAGCTGAGAATGAATAATATTTGAAAAGATGGCCTTCGGAGGAAAGAAATGGAAACAACTCATGAAATGCTCTGGATGGGTGAAATGAATTCTCACAATCAAAAACAATTATGAGAGGGTGGCGGCAAGCTAGCATCATGAATCTTCAAGAGAACGGATAAGGATTTAAGAGGAACTCTTCTTCGGTCTTCAAATGCAGAGAATGACGATGGGAAACACCACCATGAATTGTTGAGATACTCCGAGATGAAAATTAGAAAGGTTGAACCGACGATGAAATGAATTTGAAAGATCTTGGAGAAGGCATTTGACTGATGATAATTCATTCTTACGTCAAACTTCGAAAAGAATTTGAGAAGCTCCGGGAAAATTAGAAGAGTCAGGTAAGATCCTGGGAAATACCTGTGGGTTAGGGCCCACTCAAGAGAAACACCGTTGAAATGATTTAAAGAGAGAGATTGCACCGGTTGAATTAAATGGCTTGAATGAGATAACAACCTCAAAATAGGTTGAACGGATCTTGAATGAAAAGACGAGTCTTCTGAGATGTCTTCAGCACTCCAGATAACATGAATAGCAAGAGGTGGATGATTAATAGATGCACCGACATAAGGAAACATTGTGCAACAAGGAAAAGGATATGATCGACAAAGCTTGAGTTGCATCCACCGGAGAAGAAAGAGAACGGATAATGATGAACTTGAGGCTCCGTTAGTATCTTCCCGAGAATCACCGGATAAGACCATTGACGGAAAAGAATGGAGAGACTTCCCATCAATAAAAGGATACTTGAATAAGAATTCTAAGTCCTTGAAGAAACAAGGGTGGGAGGGTGGGAAAACAAAGGCAACTTGGGATGGATGAAATAAACACCGTTGACGAAAACTGAGTTGATCTTGCGGATGTTGAAAATGATCGGATCCACTTGAAGAGGAACACTTCAAATGTAGAAGAATAGACATAGCAATCTCGATTATCAAGAAGGATTAGTATTCACATAGAAATATGAGAACACCGCTGAGGAAAGGTATGGAACCAACACTTGACATCGAAGCAACTCGAATACCACAACTCAAAACAAAACAAAGGATTGGCTTGCAGAAAAAGCCGGAACAAACATATGATAGAGATTTCGTCCGAAGTTTTCGTGGTGGGGCCCACACGGGCTCAATCGTACATCACCATCATGTACAAGGCAGTGCACATGACATATGAAGCATCCCCGAGTCTGCATAGCCAAGGACTCTTTAAGACACAACGAGACCACTTTAAAACCAACCGTGGATGGGCGGACCACTAAACGTCGAACCCCAATCTCATATCATGCATCTGTCGGAAAGATATCCTAGGAGCTACTTGAATTCCCACTTATAAACTCCTGAAACTTTTCGGTTATGCAATCAGGTGTTGGGGATACAAGGGAAGCATAATATCTCACCCAAAACTAGCAAATCCTACATCCAGTTGTATCCATCCTTCAACACATAACCAAGAAACCTTCGGAAATCATTTACCTCAACCTTTGAAAAGCATCCATTATACGAGTTATGGAAATACTCCCGAACTCCCGCCCCAGTACTGGGTGGCGTCAAGGTTATCTCACCAACAACTGCATAAAAGAGATTTTCGATGTCGGCGAACTCAGGTATTCCAGAACTGTAACGATAAAATTGTGACGACAACATCTCGGAGCTCAACTCCCCGGGACACTGCCACAACCCCTAAATATCAGGAGGCACCAAGAACAATGTTCTCGTCACAAAACCATCGGAACGATTCCAAGATACCCGCATGATCCTAAATTTTTTTTAGTGAAATTTGACAAGAGAAGAGTCAAAACTCTACGTCAGGAGGCCTCACCACAGGGACGAAGGGACTGAGGAGTAAAAAGAAACCTACTCTCTGATATATATAATCCTATATGACTCAAAACATGTTTCTAGACTTAACAACGCCAGCGATTCGATCAAGCAGGGGGCTCCTAAGTCAGGGAAGTGTAACATCCCAAATTTTCAATTTGGAATGTTATACATTAGATCATCACCGCATATCATATTTTATCTGCTTTGGCCTAATCTAGAAATTCTACGCAACTCAAGGACCCACGGAGAGAGTTGGGGATTTCGTTATTTTCATATTTGAGTTTTCTCAAATTGTGAAAGTAGGATCATTTGATTTTATTTATTTTATCTTCAATTATTTCTATTATAAAAATATGAGAGAGGGAATAAAATGACTTTCCCGAAATAAAGAAATATTGAAGATTTAATAAAAAAATCAAATAAGATTTTATTTTGGAGTTTTTGGCCAGTTTATTTGAATTTAGGAAAAATTGCACGTTTTTCAAAACTGCATTTTAGGCCAAGAAAATGTTCATCTCGTTCTAAATATTTTATTTAGGCAGGAATTTTATTTTGGCATTTTTAGAATTTTATTTTATTTTCTAGAATTTTTCTTCGTTTTGGCGAAATTGTTTTAAAAAAAAGTACCGCGCGCCCGACTGGGCCGAAGGCCCAACCGAGCCAGGCCAGGCCCGCGCCCGCCGCCGCCTTCCCTGTGGGAGACCGCCGCCGTAGCCGAGTCCGGCCGGGGCATGCCTCCCGAGGCCAACCCTGACCCGGCACCCCCTTCCCCAAGCCGCGGC
>NC_057812.1:536774158-536779629 GCF_018294505.1 Triticum aestivum | reverse complement strand
CACCTCGCCCCGCCCCGCCTCCCGCAGCCGCTGCCGACGCCGCCCTGCCCCGCCGGAGCCCCGAGTCCCGCCGGAGTCCAACGAGGTAGCCGCGCCGTTCGCCGCCGGTTTTCCGAAGAAAACCGATCCGGTTTTTTTCGAAAACCCTAGGTTTTTTTATTTTATCAGATCGGTTTTATCGCTTCTTTTATTTAGCAAGCATTCGCTCGCTCGTTCGTTCTAACAGGCGAGTTCACCGTTTAGTTTCAGATAACGAACATTCGTTCGTTAATCTATTCGTCAGTTTCTCTTTTTCTCGGATTTTCTGCGATTATTTCTGATCATGATTTCTGATCCGATTTCATTTTAGTATAACTTTTCGCTCGTTTATCAGAATCAGGCGATTCAAGCGCCTAGAGTTTCGTCTCGAAACCCTCTTTCCGTTTAACCAACTCAAACAAGTTTTTGCTACTATAAAATTTGACCTAGGTCCATATTAGTAAATGAAGCTTGTTTCTCTCGCCGTTTGAGTTTTGTTGCTTCGTTTGATTTGATTGTTTTTGCCAACCGGAGTTCTTAAGTTGTACTTTCTGGTTAGATCTCTTATTTGAGTTTTACCTATGCATTAGATGAGTACTTATAGTATGCTTGTTTGTTTGTTGCGGTAGAGTACCCGGAGTGCGCCGCTTGCTACTTCGAATCTCTAGGTTTCGCGGATCATCAGCAAGGCAAGTAACACTTTGATCATACCTCTTACTACCCAGTTTTATTGCATTAGATCAATCCTCAAACCATTGCATGAATAGGATCTGATTAATATGTGGGTTTGGGAAAGTAGATGAGGTAGTACCTATTACCTGTTTTATTATCAAACCCTGCAAGTTACTTCTACGTTTGCTTATGCCATGCTATGTTTGTAGACGTGGATTGGGTTTGAGTGTATCCATGACAGATGTGAGAATGTTAATTAATGGTTCAACTTAAGGTGGCAACTTTAATACACATCTGGGTGGATTGAGGCACCTGGGTATTCCAGCGATTGCCTGTTTTTCTTTATGGACCGCCACCCAGGCTCAATGGGATCATGAGATTATTCATACTAGAAACTTCCGTGTGCAGCCACAAGCTACTATGGGCTCTAGCATAGGTGATTAAGTCGTGTGAACTCTTACAGTGGCAGACTAGCAGATGTAGGGGAAAGTAGGTGTAACGGTCTACCCGATCGTAAGGTGCTGGCGCTTCTGAAAGACTATGTCTCGGTCATCCGTTTCTCAAACACCATGTAGTGCGAGAATCCCAATGGAGGAGATCGAGTCTTGTGGGGAAAAGTGCACAAAACTCTGCAGAGTCTATAAACTAATCATGATTAGCCGTGTCCCCGGTTATGGACGTTTTGAGTATCTAGTACTTGGATTATCATGTGAATCTCATCATGTGACTTTAATTAATTTTGTTGGGTTTTAATGATGATGTTTAATTGGGATTGAGAGGGTGTCTACACTCTCAATGTTTAACAACCACCATGATAGTTAAATAAAATTTATTCCTTTTGCAGTAGGGAAAAATTGGCTTTACGCAAAACTGTAACCATAGAGCTTTCCACCAGCCATATATGCATGTACTATAGCCTATTTCTGTTCACTACTCTCTATGTGTTACATTGCCAGCATATTCCATGTGCTGACCCATTTTCAGGCTACAACGTTCATGTTGCAGACTTTTCAGACGATGAGTAAGGAGCCTTTGGTCGTGGTTCTATACTCAGTGATGCCGTTGGAGTTGATGGACTCACTTATCTTCCAAGCCTTCTGTTGTTATCGTTATTAGATGGCCTTAAGCCATATTATTTGTAATAAGTTCTCTTCTGAGACACTCGATGTAATAAGTGTGTGATTGCTACTCTGCTATAAATCCTTCAAGTACTGTGCGTGTCAGCATTACTGATCCAAGGATGACACTGAAGCACAGAGATCGGGCCGTTTGAGGTCTGGTCGCTACAGGGAGGCTCTGATTACCAACTTGAAACACCCACGATGCGGCTATATCTCCCACGTGTTGGAGCACGACTTAGAGGCATAACCGCATTGTAGGCATGTCGCAAGAGGGGTAATCTTTACACATCCCATGTACTGAATAAGAAAGGGATAAAGAGTTGGCTTATAATCGCCACTTCACACAATACATAAACATAGCATTACATCATCCAGAATACAATCAAGGTCCGCCTACGGAACCAAAATAAAAGAAGACCACCCCTAATGTTAGATCCCCGATCGCCCTGACTGGGCTCCACTACTGATCAACTAGAAATGAAACAACACAACGAACACGATCTTCATCGAGCTCCCACTTGAGCTCAGTTGCGTCACCTGCACTGGTATCATCGGCACCTGAAACTGGTTTTGGAAGTAATCTGTGAGTCACGGGGACTCAGCAATCTCACACCCTCGCGATCAAGACTATTTAAGCTTATGGGTAGGAAAAAGGTAGTGAGGTGGAGCTGCAGCAAGCACTAGCATAAATGGTGGCTAACTTACGCAAATGAGAGCGAGAAGAGGAGCAAAGAACGGTCGTGAACTAGAAGTGATCAAGAAGTGATCCTGAAACTACTTATGTTCAAGCATAACACAAGAACCGTGTTCACTTCCCGGACTCCGCCGGAAAGGGACCATCACGGCTACACACGTGGTTGATGCATTTTAATTAAGTTAAGTGTCAAGTTCTCTATAACTGGACATTAACAAATTCCCATCTGCCCATAACCGCGTGCATGGCTTTCGAAAGTTCAAAACCCTGCAGGGGTGTCCCAACTTAGCCCGTCACAAGCTCTCACGGTCAACGAAGGATATTCCTTCTCCCAGGAAGACCCGATCAGACTCGGAATCCTGGTTACAAGACATTTCGACAATGGTAAAACAAGACTAGCAAAGCCGCCCGAATGTGCCGACAAATCCCGATAGGAGCTGCACATATCTCGTTCTCAGGGCACACCGGATTGTCCAAGATTCTGGTAGGCCAGCCCAGAGTTGCCCCTGGTGGTCACCGGCTGCTGACAGGTTGGACCAACACTCAGAGGAGCACTGGCCCGGGCATTTAAAATAAAGATGACCCTTGAGTCTGCAGAACCCAAGGGAAAAAAGGCTTAGATGGCAAATGGTAAAACCAAGGTTGGGCCTTGCTGGAGGAGTTTTATTCAAGGCGAACTGTTAAGGGGTTCCCATTATAACCCAACCACGTAAGGAACACAAAATCAAGGAACATAACACCGATATGACGGAAACTAGGGCGGCAAGAGTGGAACAAAACACCAGGCATAAGGTCGAGCCTTCCACCCTTTACCAAGTATATAGGTGCATTAAAGTAAACAAGATATAATAATGATATCCCAACAATATCCATGTTCCAACATGGAACAAACTCCATCTTCACCTGCAACTAGCAACGCTATAAGAGGGGCTGAGCAAAGCGGTAACGTAGCCAAACAACAGTTTGCTCGGACAAGGTTGGTTAGAGGCTTGACATGGCAATATGGGAGGCATGATATAGCAAGTGGTAGGTATCGCGGCATAGCAATAGAGCGAACAACTAGCAAGCAAAGATAGAAGTGATTTCGAGGGTACGGTCATCTTGCCTGCAAAGTTCTCCAAGTTGACGAAAGCTTGAACCTCGTAAGTGTACTCAATGGGTTCCTCAAACACGAACTCGTCTCCCGGCTCTACCCAAGGCAAGAACACAAGCAAAGGAAACACAATCAACCACGGTGCAATGCGCAAGCAACATGATGCTAAACATGGCATGATATGCGGGATGTGATATGCAATGCATATGCGAGCTTCGGAAGGAAAATATTGAACCGGGCCTCAACTTGGCAAACCAAGAGTGTCGCTGGAAAGATGAGTTGATTTCGGTCTAAATCGATATAAAGATCACCGGAATCGGATGCACGGTTTGCGAATGGCAAGCAAAACAATAATGGCACAATTCTGCGATTAACAGCACGATGCCATCTAGAATGCAACCAGAAACTAAGCTACTGCACTCCAACATAGCAACAAAGCACATGGTAGTGATCTACTCAAGATGCTTGACAAAAGATGAACACTGAGCTATGGCTAAATCACACAATAGCAGGTTCAAACAAGCATGGCAAAAGTGCAAAAGATAACAGCATCACAGACTTAGTGAAAATACTAACATGCTAGGAATGAACATCAGGAAGCAATGTTTAGAGCAAGCAAACAACATGCTATAGGATCAGATCATAGCAAACAAAGGCATGGCATGAATCAACTCAAAGGATATAACAAAAGTCCCTTACTGACCATAAGCCAGAAAGGATCATAAGATATGATGGCACCCATGTAAACATAGCAAGTTTCGTTAACAGATTTGGACTTAGCAGAAAACTGGACATGGCAAAACAGAATTAAGAAGGCATGTTTGCGAGCTCGATTCACTCAACACAAGGCATTGCATGACAAACTAAGCATAGTACCAGCAAGAAGACATGATCAAGAAGCTACCCATGGCAAGAACAATCTCATAGCATGCATGGATCAACTACAACAACCTTGGCAAAATTGATTAACATGTAAACAATCTGCCAGGAACATTTTATAGCAAAAGTAGAGCAAGATTGAGTCATGCTAGGGCACTCCATAATTGCAAACAAGGGCATGGATGGATAGAGCATAACCATATCTCTGAATCATCCTTACTGAACATACTCAAAAGAAGCATGGATCTCTCTGTAGCAACATGAATACATGACATAAAAATAACAGCAGAGCAAAGACTTCGTGAAATTCTAAGTCTCTGAAATCAGCAATATTAGGAGAGCTACTTTGCATGATTGTGCTGGTCACCACATTGATCACAAAAATACATGGCATACAGCCCTGTAGAGATTGCATGGCATATAACAAAACACATGTAGAGCTCAAGTTCATATGCAGCACACAATAATCATGGCAAAAATGACAAATGCTCATAAATTGATAAGAATCAGGAACTACATTTTATAGCACTCTTGCAACAACTATTAGGGCATCAAGATGGAATCAAACAAGCATGGTGCAATGGAATGAAATGAAGATCACATCACAATGAACATTTTGATATATGGCACGCACAAAATGGAGCTACAAATACGGAGTTATGATGCGATAAACATGGCCTAAAAATATCACAGAGAAGGGACTTAGAGAAAAATAGACCTCCGAGAAAAGTCAACGGGATGGAGATGTGCGGGACGAGGAGATCCAGGACGGAGGGGCGCCATTTGGTTGAGATCCCGGTGAATCTCGTCCATCTCGCGGTGGATCCGGACTGGACGGGCTCCGGCAAGGCGGTGCTCTCTGGCGAGCTCCGGTCGCCGGAGGCAGGCGGCAAGGCGACGGTCGGTGCCGGAGTGGAGGACGGCGACAAGGCAGCGTTGAAGTGCGGGCGGTGGCGTGCGCCGGCGGAGAGGCGAGGCGATGAAGGTGAGCGGC
>NC_057812.1:536755173-536773837 GCF_018294505.1 Triticum aestivum | reverse complement strand
CGAGGCGGCGGAGGTAGCGGCACTCGAAGGTGGCCGGGCGCGCGGGCGGCTCGTGCGGCCTCGGGCGACGCGCGGGCCGGCCGCAGGCGCGGAGGAGAGAGAGGGCGGCGGCGCGTTGAGGTGGCTGCGGGGGATTGGGCGCGGGGCGGCGGAGGCTGAGGTGGCGGCTTCGGATTGGCCGAGTGGACGTGTCCGGCGGACATGTCCGGCGCGATTGGACATGTCCGGCGGCGCAAGGAGGAAGAGGGTTAGGGTTAGACTGCGCGAAAAATCCGGGAGGAGCACAAATTTATAGATAGAGGGAGCTAGGAGAGTCCAAATGAGGTGCGGTTTTCGGCCATGCGATCGTGATCGAACGGCCAGGAAGATGGAGGGGGTTTGGATGGGTTATTGGGACACTTTGAAGGGGTGTTGGGCTGCAACACACACGAGGCCTTTATGGTTCCCCAGTTAACCGTTGGAGTATCAAACGAACTCCAAATGGCACAAAACTTGACATGCGGGCTACCGGTGGTGTACCAAGGCCGCTTGGCAAATCTCGGTCCATTCCGAGAATGTTTAACACCCACACATGAAAAGAGACAAAAAGAGGCGCCGAAGGACGTAGGAGTGTCGGATTGCAAAACGGACAACGGGGAAAATGCTCGGATGCATGTGACGAACACGTATACAAATGCGATGTACATGATGACATAATATGAAATGCATGACATGCAAACAAATGACAAGGCAACAACAGCGAATAACTGGAAGACACCTGGCGCAACGTTCTCGGGGTGTTACAACCTAGTTACTTCTGTGTATCCTATTACTTACTAGTTAGTACACATGAGTAGTAGTACTGTACTATAATCTTCTTCCTCAACTACTACAATAGTACTTGTAGTAGTGGTGTCTTACTGCCAGTGACAGTTTCTCGAGTTTATTAACTCCAAATGAAGTGAACTGGGCATAATTCTCTAGATGCGGTACATAGTGTTATATGTTTCCTTGCCTCACCAACAAAATGAACTAATATGTCTCATGTGACACGCTAGGTCGATTCTACGCCTTCGAGAAACCTGTAGTACTTGTATCTCTGCATGTTTGAGCACTCGAGCAGTACTTCAAAATGGAGTAGCTTAATTCACTGAATTTGGTTGTAGTACTAGTTGATTCACTGAGAAGATTCAGTAATGAGTTGATTCACTGAGAAGACTCGGTTTTTTGTGCTGGCTTCTTTCCATTGTGGAGCTCGCTATGTGACAAGTCTGTTCATTCCTCTAGATGCCGTGTCACTTGGCATAAGTAATTAAGTAGGAATAGTTTCAGGTGAATCGTAGCTTTGCTATTGCTTCATTTCATCTGATACAGGCATGAAATTGAACTGCACTTGATGCAGCGCCATTATGGTCCCTGAAATTAGCTTCTTGTCGTGGAGTTGACAAGGCAGATGTCCTAGAGCAAGGACTTAGTCGTAGGGCCATCGCACTAGGAAGCTTAAAGGGGTTAATCGGGACAAAGGACACACGAGAGAGTTTTTATACTAGTTCGGCCCCTTACGATGAAGGTAAAAGCCTACGTCTAGTTGGGATTGGTATTGTTGAAGTTTCGATCCCCAAGGGGCTCAACTCGCCGGCTTGGTTATCGATTTGGTTGTTTCTTTTCCTAAGCCGCCGCCAGGTCGTGCCCTTATATACACGGGTTGACGCCTAGCGGCCTACAGAGTCCCGACCGGCTCATAAAACATGTCCGGCTCGGTGACTTCTTTTATATGCCTTTCTTTACATATGCTGGTTTACAATATTTGGGCCTTAAGCCGCCCTTGGGCTTAGGCCTTTTACAAGTCTAGATAACTATAATCTTGAAATATTACTGGGCTTCTGTTTGTAACCCGCCATTGGGGTTGACCTGGCCCCTCCTGGGCAGGTCATACCTGGTAGCTATATCCCCAACATTAGGCCCCAAGGTTGACTTAAACTTTGTTCTTTGTCAATCTTCAATACTTAGACGAAATCCATCTTCCTTTATTTGAAAGAACTCTGTAACCCGCCATGACGTCATCTTCTGAAAACATGAAAGCCTGTTATGATGTCATCTTCAACGGATCTTTTACCTTTTAATGTCTTCCGAGAATCGAGGCGTTCGTTTAGCTGGATAATCATTATTTTGGTCCTCCCTTGATTTTCGCGCCCGTCTGTTCGCATCTGCCCTTATAAATAGGCACGCGGCTGGTCTTTCTCATTCTCCCCTCTCCTTCATCTTCTTCCTCTCGCAATCTCCGCTGCTGCTCGAGCTCCACCGCCGCCGCAACGCTCATCATCGTCCTCGAGCTTGGCTGCTGCATCACCCTGAACTGTCCAGATAAACGGCAACGACCCTCCGCAGCAAATCTGCATCCGTAAGTCTTGCCTTCTCAAACTTTTTAGATATGCATTAGGGCTTGCAAGTTCATCGGTGTTCTTCACTGTTCCTCATGAACCTTTCTGGTAGTTCTTCCTCCGCAGCCTCTCTTGATCCAAAAAGGAGATATAACTCGCACGGTAGTTGTTTTGCGTCCATTTTTGATATCAGTAGATCCCTTTTTCCTGTATAGATGCTTCGTTATAGCTGACGAACCCATCTGTACTAGATTTTTAGGTCTAGAATATTTTCTTTTCAGAACGGCCATTTGATCCAAAGTTATAATGATAGCTTGGTAAAACTTGTTTATGCCAATACTTAGCTGAATCTGCTTTTTGAGAGAATCTGCAGTCATGGCGGCTTACCGCTCCGGCTTTCTTTTCCTTATATGTCATTAGCCCTTAGTTAAGCCGTTGTTATTTGTTTTACATCTTCAACTTTAACTGTTAACCTGACTGTAAGCTGAATCGGCATGTTGTTATTTCTTTTTCAGTTCCTTGCACATCATGCCGTCAAAGACACCCACCGTCTGTAACTGGGTCCCCTCATCCATAACTGAGGAACAGTTAAAAGAGTTCTTCCTCATTGGGTTTCTGCCTTCAAAAACTGTCATGTCTTATCGTGCTCCTGACCCGGAGGAAGAACGCCCTAATCCAAAAGATGGAGAAGTGATTGTCTTCACTGACCACATGAACCGTGGCTTCTCACCGCCCGGTTCAAAATTCTTCAGAGAGGTCCTTCATTTTTTCAAACTCCATCCTCAGGACCTTGGACCCAATTCCATATCTAATATTTGTAATTTCCAAGTGCTCTATGAGGTGTATCTTCAGCAAGAGCCGACCGTAGAGCTGTTTAGAGAGTACTTTTATCTGAACCGGCGGAATGAATGCACCAACGGTCCTAGCTTAGAACTTGGAGGCATCTCAATTCAGCGCCATCAGGGTGCTATCTTCCCTCTCATAGTTTTACCAAGTCACCCAAAGGACTGGAACCAAACTTGGTTTTACTATCAGGATATCTCTCCAGTAAACGAGAAGCCGCTGCCGGGTTACCGCCCCGGTCATCTTGACTCCAAGTTCACCCTTCCGGATAAACTCACCGTTGCTGAACGCAAGAGGCTGCTTCCATCCATCAAAAGAATCAACGCCTTGTTGGGGAACGGTTTAACCGGAGTAGATCTGACCCGCTGCTGGATCTCATGGCGGGTTATTCCATTAAGCCGTCGATCAAAACTGATGTATGAATACGGTGGAGGCCCGGACGACTCTCTTTGTCACAGCCCAGTTGAACTCACCGAAGAAGACATTGTTTCAATGTCAAACCTTTTGGTGAATGGGAAATATGAAGACTACAGCATTGTTGGGTTAAATCCCTTCTGCAAGCTTAACCCGGTACCAGAAGTAAGTATATTCTGATCTCTTTTCCTTTGTGTTTTGCCCAGCTATATTACTTTAGCACTGATCTTTCTTCTTGTCTTTGCAGGCCAATTCTGACTTTTGGAAGGTGAAATATGACCATGAGGCTGCCAAGAAGGCGAAAACCGCCGCCATGAACACCAAGAAGACGACCCGTAAGTCGAACAAGAAAAAGAAAACCACTGGTGAAGATTTAATGAAACTTGATGACACGTCTGACTCGGAGGTAGCCCTTGATTCCCTTGGCCAATTTTTTAACAATCTTATTGACACTGATCCTTACCAGGATGACACTAGGGCCAGTCAGGCCGGGGAAGCAGAGGTAACTATCATTTCCTCCGACTCAGAGCCCTTACCAAGACACAAAGTTCGGTGAGTGATCCGTAAAGTAAGGTTTTCTAACCCCTTAGCTCACTTGGATCCCAACTTTCATTTGAAAAAGCAACAACATGAAAGCCGCCGTGAAGTTGGGATTGAAGATGAACCGGCTGTCATCCTTCAACAGACCCCTCGGAAACGCCCGAACGAGGTTTACTTATTGTTGTCTTTAACTTGTTTTTTAATGAATCATGCTCCTTGTATTTATTTTTAACTCTTTTTCTTTCATCCTTTCAGGAGGTGTCTCGTTCCTCAGGCGACTCATCACAAACACAATTCCTGGCTTTCAAGACTGCTCTTGGGTAATCAGAAATCCTCCTTTCTTCTGGGTTGCTCAATTATATCTTTATGCTGACAATCCTGCAATATTTTTCCTTAGCGGCCAGGCTAAATCCAAGAAGGCAAAGGCGGCAAAACCGGCGGAAGACCCGCCAGTACTAGCATCTGATCCAGCTAGGCCACCTTATCCATTGGCTAACGCTCCAGAACACCCGCCTATTGACAATGAGGCAAACCCTCCTGAGCCGACTTTTGATGAAGCCACGGTGGATCCCTCTACAGCTGGTCCGTCAAGCTCAGCCAACCCGCCGTCTCCATCTGCCCAAGATGTTCAAATTACTGGGAGCCGTTTGGTTGAGCCGGGAAACCCAACCATGTTGGCTCGGTGTACCGCAAAGCAAGAGGCGTTGGAAAGGCAGAAAGGTCATTTTGACATTTCCAACTATGACCGTCTCAATGCCAGTGACATTTTATCTGGCTATCTCAGTCATGTACACTCCAGTCGCGAATCTGAGATTGAGATGGTCAAGCAGCTTCAGTTGAAGTATGAGGTACGTTTTTCCAGTTTACTTGTATTCCTTCAGCCCCCAAGTCTTCAGATTATAAGAGAACTGGAATAACCTGTAGACTTTAGAATATAGGCAGAGATTTTTACTTCTGAATCTTTGCTTGACTTTAATAGAACAAAGCTTCACATGTAGTCCCCAAGGACCGGTTTATTTTAATCATAAATGAATCGGTACTTTTAAAATTGTTTTTGAGACCATCTTCACAGTACTTAATACTCTGGCTTAACCTTGATAAACTTGTTGAACTACATACATTAGCCCCCAAGTGCCAAGTGTTGTTACTTTGTAAGGGACTTGGGACTTTAAATATGTTTGTAAAGTCGTAGAAATTTGATTTGGCATACATTAGCCCCCAAGTGTCAAGTGGTTTTCTGTAAAGTACTTGAGACTTGAATCTTGAATTTAAAATCTTGAATTTGAAAACAAGTCTTCACTCATCTGAATGTTTTACAGAACGCCTTGTATGAATTGAACTCTCAATTGACAGACGCAAAGACCCGGCTAGCAAGTTAGGAGTCAGAAATCAAATCTTCCACCTCCAAACTGCAAATAAGCCTTTCTGCAATGGAAAATTTGAAGACCAGCTTTGCTGCCAAGGAGAAGACTTGGGAAAATGAGAAAACACTTCTGACCCGACGAGCTGAGACAGCCGAAACAGCTCTGAAAGAAATTTCAACAGAGCTGAACGGGTTAAAGGGCCGGGTGTCTCAGATGGTAGCTGCTATCTTTGGTAAGCTGCCTGATTTGACCTTTTGTATATTTTTTGCTAAACCGGAGTATAATCCGCCAACTGACTCTCTAAAAATTTATGCAGGTCCACGAAGTAAGGATTTGAGCCAAAACCCGTTGATTAAGCTAAAGGTAGTATATACTTTGGTTGAACAATTGTACATTGGCGCACAACGGGCTTTGGCTGTCATCTCTCCTGCTAATCAAGGACCCAACCGGCTCAGCGACGTCCTGAAGAAGATGTACATTCTTCCTGCCAGGTTCCAAGAAGGAAAACGCTCTTGCGCGCGAGCCGGAGCTCTGACTGCCCTAAGCCGCTCCAAGGCTTGGGTGCCAGACCTAGACCCGGCGGACGTAGCAAGAGGCTATCCTACCGTGAAAGAGGACGGGTCTCCTTTTGATCAGGATGACTTCATAGCCTGCGTACGTGGAGTCCAGCCTCAGGCGACTAGTCTTGGTGATGACACCAATGTGGACAAGTACCAGCCGGGTTTTGATAGTGAGAATAAGAAGATGTCCCCTCCCTCATATAAAGTAACAGACTTGATCCCACCAGTGAGAGAAGATACATTTGCCCCGGAGGTTGACCCGGTCGGCCTGATCGACGACGAAGCCGAATTTGTCGCCGTGAACGGCTTTGATTGGTCAAAACCCAACTTCCAGCAGACTCAAGATGGTGAACCAGCGAGGGAGGGACAATGATCATCTTCATGGGCTTATAAAGCCTTGTAATAACTTAGTTGTTAAAACACCGTATGTTTGCTTATGCCATTGCGCATAAAATACTTCTATGTGAATCTGTGTTTCCAGATGCCAATGTTTAATGCTTGCTTATGCATCGTTTAATGCTTGTCTCTGCAATGTTTGAACTATGTTCCTGTAAATACAAAGAAAAGACTGGCATGGCGGTTTAGAACCAAACGGGTGTAAACACCTAATTTAGAGCCAATATATTTACCTCAATAAGAGCAGAGACAAATATAAATAAAGGTTAAGGGCTAATACGAACCTTTTAGGTAACACAGCAGGTAAGCGTGTATAAGTAATAACCATACCTTGTCCCTTTTGATCCTTAGATCGCCGGTTTAAATAATCCGGGTGATTGAATTTGATAACTCAATATTTATGAAAAGTTAATGCTTCTTGAATACTTAATGATCATTATACCTTAGTAGCTCATACCTTTTGATCCTTGAACCACCGGCTTGAATGACCCGGGCGGCTGTGTTGTCCAATAATTGAGCCGGTGAAGAAGACCAGGCTAATTTATTTGTAATATTGAAACAACAACAAACTAAAAGGCAAGCAACAGATAACAAGCATAATTCTAATCTTGTATCCAAAAGGTTGGGGGTTTCTGATTCGAATACGATCAGTAAACCGGACCAAAGGGGTTAAGCTAAGGTTCGAATACGACCATATAGCCCCCAGTGGCTTTGGCGTTGCGTCGATCAAGAGGGTACCGACAGCCATGTTCTCTTTGGTTCGAATATGACCTATGTTTGAACAGGAAGCCCCCATATGATCTTGAGAGGTTTTTAACGACCCTGATTCGAGTACGATCCAAGTCGGACTCAAAGGAGTTAAGCTATGATTCGGATACGATCAAGAAGCCCCCAGTGAGTTTTGGCCTTGAGCCGATCAAGAGGGTTACGACAGCTATGTTCTCTTTGGTTTGAATACGACCTATGTTTGAATAGGAAGCCCCCAAGTGACCATGAGATTTGCAGCTAGATTCGGATACGATCATAAGCTGGACCAAAATGGTTAAACTTGATTCAAATATGATCAGCTCCTTAAGAGTCATTTGTAAATAAGAAATAATAAAGATGCATAGTCTTTGAAAAGGAAAGAGACCGATGGTCTTACTTTATTGCTTATCATAGTATATACAACGTGAACGTATGTACATGATGAGAGCCGGTGGCTCAGGTGTAGTATGGCCGAAGTTGAGCAATGTTCCACGGTCGGCGGGTCTCTTCCTCCGACTTACGTGAGTCTTTGTGCTCTCGAACATCAATGAAGTAATATGACCCGTTGTTTAAATTCTTACTAACCACAAAGGGTCCTTCCCCAGGTGGGGATAGCTTGTGTGCATCTGATAGATCCTGGATGAGCTGGAGCACCAAGTCGCCTTCCTGAAAAGTCCTGGACTTGACCCGGCGGCTGTGATAACGATGCAGGTCCTATTGATAAATTGCTGACCGAGCCGCTGCTAAGTTTCTTTCTTCATCCAACAAGTCAAGTGCATCCTATATGGCTTTTTCGTTGTTAGCTTCAACATAAGCCGCCACACGGGGCGAGTCATGACGGATGTCACTAGGCAACACTGCTTCCGCTCCATAAACCATGAAGAAAGGTGTGTAACCTGTAGACCTATTGGGTGTAGTATTGATACTCCATAACACTGAAGGTAATTCCTCTACCCAACAACCCGGCGTTCGTTGTAAAGGAACCATAAGTCGGGGTTTTTGCCCTTTCAAAATTTCCTGATTGGCTCTCTCAGCTTGACCATTGGATTGAGGATGAGCTACAGAAGAAACATCAAGCCGGATGTGCTCTCGCTAACAAAACTCTTCCATAGCCCCTTGAGACAGATTGGTGCCATTGTCTGTGATAATACTGTGTGGAAAACCGAAATGGAAGATCACTTTTTTCATGAACTGAACCGCCGTGGTTGCGTCACACTTACTCACAGGCTCCGCCTCAACCCACTTAGTGAACTTATCAATTGCCACTAGGAGGTGTGTCTTTTTATCCTTAGACCTTTTGAAAGGTCCCACCATGTCAAGCCCCCAGACCGCAAACGGCCAAGTGATTGGAATCATCCGGAGCTCTTGAGCCGGTACATGCGCTCGGCATGCAAATTTTTGACATCCATCACATCTACTGACCAGATCTTCTGCATCAGCGTGAGCCATCAACCAGTAAAAGCCGTGACGAAACGCCTTGGCCACTAAAGATTTTGACCCGGTGTGATGACCACAATCGCCTTCATGGATCTCATGAAGGATTTCTTGACCTTCTTCGTGGGAAACACACAGTTGAAACGCTCCAGAAACACTGCGATGATATAACTCTCCATCTGAAATCGTCATGGACTTAGATCCCCGGGTTATCTGTCGAGCCAGGGTCTCATCCGCTGGCAACTCTCCCCGGGTCATGTAAGCCAAGAACGGCACCGTCCAATCTAGGATGACATGAAGAGCTGCTACCAATTGCGCCTCCGGGTTAAGAACAGCTAAATCTTCTTCTGTGGGCAACTTGACAGAGGGGCTATGCAAAACTTCCAAAAAGGTGTTAGGTGGCACCGGCTTACGCTGAGACCCCAGCCGGCTTAAAGCATCAACTGCTTCGTTCTTCTGGCGGTCAATGTGCTCCACCTGATAACCTTTAAAACGCCCTGCAACGGCATCAACCTCCCGATGATAAGCCGCCATGAGAGGGTCCCTGGAATTTCACTTGCCAGATACCTGTTGAGCCACTAGATCTGAGTCGCCAAGACATCTGACCCGGCTCAAACTCATCTCTTTCGCCACTCAAAGACCATGGAGCAAGGCATCATACTCTACTGCATTGTTAGTGCAAGGAAACATCAACCGTAACACATAACAAAATTTATCACCTCGTGGGGAAGTTAAGACAACTCCAGCCCCCGAGCCTTCCAACTGCCTGGACCCATCAAAATGAATAGTCCAATACGTGTTGTCTGGCTTCTCTTCTGGCATCTGCATCTCTGTCCAGTCATTGATGAAGTCAACCAGGGCTTGAGACTTAATTGTCGTACGTGGAACATACTTCAACCCATGATACCCAAGCTCAATTGCCCACTTGGCGACTCGCCCAGTGGCTTCTCTGTTTTGAATAATGTCTGCCAAAGGAGCAGAGCTAACCACAGTGATGGGATGTCCCTGAAAGTAATGCTTAAGCTTTCGGCTCGCCATGAACACCCCATAAACAAGCTTCTGCCAATGTGGATATCGTTGCTTAGACTCAATTAGCACTTCACTGACATAATAAACCGGCTGTTGAACCGGATGCTCTTTGCCAGCCTCCTTGCGCTCTACCACAATAGCCACACTAACAGCTCGTGAGTTAGTAGCCACGTATAACAATAGCGACTCTTTCTCAATTGGAGCAGCCAGGACCGGCGGCTCAGCGAGCTGTGTCTTCAGATCCTCAAAAGCAGCGTTCACAGCTTCACTCCAAACAAAAGCATCCGTTTTCTTCATCAATTGATACAGAGGCATAGCATTTTCCCCTAACCAGCTTATGAACCGGATCAAAGCAGCCACACGACCCGCCAGCCACTGAACATCATTGATGCATGTTGGTTTGGCTAGGGATGTAATTGCCTTGATTTTCTCCGGGTTAGCTTCAATACCTTGGTTAGACACCAAAAAACCTAAGAGCTTGCCGGCTGAAACTCCAAAAACACACTTGGTCGGGTTAAGCATCATTTTGTAAACCCGAAGATTATCAAAAGTCTCTTTCAGGTCTGTGACCAAGGTTTCCTCTTCCCTGGATTTCACCACTATATCATCCACATAAGCATGAACATTGCGCCCAATTTGATTGTGAAGACAATTCTGCACACACCGCTGGTAAGTCGCCTTGGCACTCTTAAGGCCAAAAGGCATAGACACATAGCAGAAAGCTCCAAAAGGAGTGATAAAAGTTGTCTTCTCTTGATCCTTGACTGCCATCTTAATTTTATGATAACTGGAATAAGCATCCAAGAAACTCAACCGTGTGCAACCCACCGTAGCATCAATGATCTGATCAATATGGGGGACAGCAAAAGGATCAGCCGGACAAGCCTTGTTCAGATCGGTGTAATACACACACATACGCCAGGTGACGTTCTTTTTTAGCACAAGCACCGGGTTAGCTAACCACTCTGGGTGAAAGACCTCCACGATGAACCCAGCTGCCAAGAGCCGGGCCACCTCTTCTCCAATGGCCTTGCGCCTTTCTTCATTGAACCGTCGGAGAAACTGTCTGATAGGTTTGAACTTTGGATCGATATTAAGAGTGTGCTCAGCGAGTTCCCTCGAGACACCCGGCATGTCTGAAGGTTTCCATGCAAAGATGTCCAGGTTCTCACGGATGAACTCGATGAGCGCGCTTTCCTATTTTGGATCCAAGTTTGCGCTGATGATGAACTGTTTGGATGAGTCGCCGGGTACAAAGTCAACCATCTTAGTGTCATCAGCTGATTTGAATTTCAACTCCGGCTCATGCTCTATTGTTGGTTTCTTTAATGATGTCATGTTTGTTGGGTCAACATGATCCTTGTAAAATTTCAACTCCTCTGTTGCACAAACAGATTCAGCATAGGCAGCATCACCTTCTTCACATTCCAAGGCTATCTTCCGGCTCCCATGTACAGTAATGGTGCCTTTATGACCCGGCATCTTGAGCTACAGATATACGTAACATGGCCGAGCCATGAACTTGGCATAAGCCGGCCGCCCAAACAGAGCATGATATGGGCTCTTGATCTTAACCACCTCAAAGGTTAATTTTTCCGCCCTGGAGTCATACTCATCCCCAAAGGCTACTTCCAGTTCAATCTTACCAATTGGGTATGCCGACTTACCAGGTACCATGCCGTGAAAAAAAGTGTTGGATTGTTTAAGATTTTTATCAATCAATCTCATTCGGCGGAACGTCTCATAGTAGAGGATGTTGATGCTGCTGCCTCCATCCATGAGCACCTTAGTAAACTTGTATCCACCAACCCGAGGTGCCACTACCAAAGCCAAGTGACCCGAATTATCAACCCGGGGTGGGTGATCCTCTCTGCTCCACACAATAGGCTGCTCTGACCAATGTAGATAACGTGGAATCGCCGGCTCAACAGCATTGATGGCCCTTTTGTGAAGTTTCTAGTCCCTCTTACATAAACTGGTGGTAAATACATGATATTTTCCACTACTCAACTACTTCGGGTTGCTCTGATAACCGGATTGCTGCTGCTGATTCCCTTGGCCGGGTTGCTGATTATATCCTCCTTGGTGACCAGAATAACCCTGACCCTGAAAACCTCCTCCACCTGAACCGACGCCCGGGCCATGAAAGCCGCCTCCACCTGAGCCGCCACCTGGGCCGTGACCCCCATCAAATGTGTTTGAATTTTTAAACGCCTTCATAATCGTGCAATCCTTCCACAGGTGGGTGGAAGGCTTCTCCCGGGTGTCGTGCTTCGGACAAGGTTCATTTAACAATTGCTCAAGGGTGGGGCCTGACCCGCCCGATCGAGGGGGCTGCCTGCCCTTGCGTCATTGATTACCACCCTGCGCATTTGTATTAGCAACAAATTCATCAGCCTTATGTTTATTACTTCCCTGATTCGCCGGGTTATGCTGGTGACCCTTGCCGTTGCCGTTCTTCTTTCCCTTCGTCGCCTTTTCTTTGTCAGACACCGGGTCTTTAGCAGAATCGGCATACTTGACAAGAGCCGCCATCAACGTGCCCATGTCATTACAGTCACGCTTGAGCCGCCCCAACTTCTGCTTCAAAGGTTCGAAACGGCAGTTTTTCTCCAACATTAAGACTGTTGATCCGGCATCCATCTTATCATATGAATGTATTATCTCTTTGACCCGGCGCACCCAATGGGTTGTGGATTCACCATCCTCTTGTTTGCAATTGGTCAGGTCCACAATCGACATAGGCTGTTTACACATGTCCTTAAAGTTCTGGATGAACCGGGCTTTCAAATCTGCCCATGAGCCGATAGAATTGGGTGGCAATGCCTTTAACCAAGTACGAGTTGTTCCATCCAACATCATGGTGAAATACTTGGCCATTGCAGCATCACTGACCTCCAATAGTTCCATAGCCATCTCATAACTCTCAATCGAAGCCCCGGGCTGTAGGTCAGCCATGTAATTGGGCACTTACGAGGCCCCTTGAAGTCCTTTGGCAACCGCTCATTGCTTATAGCCGGCACCAAGCAAGGCACGCCTCCGGTTCTTGTGGCCACTCCTGCCTCAACCGAGGTTGCTGGGTAAGCCGAAAAGGCTTGAGCCACCTGCTCCACTGCAATTTGAGCCGCTCGTTCCACCTCTTGACGAATCCTCTCCTGATCCGCTAAGTTAAGGGCTCCAGCCCGCACCGGCTCATGCCTATATGGTCGATTGTGGCGTTGAGCATTACTTGACATCTCTGCAGACTCCACGTGCCTACTGTAACTCGGGCTCCGGCTTGGACGAGGAGTTGAATGGATCCTGTCTCGACTGTAGGAGTTTGCATCCTGGTGGGCCAGAGCCATTTGAAGAAGTTCTCTTACCCTCTGGGTTTCAATCGCTGCCGGTGAGTCGCCTTCCATTGGAAGAGCCGACGCTACAATGAGATTTTCCAGAGGGTTGGAGAAGTGACCCAGAGGTGTTGACACATAACAAGGAGGAGCTGTATTTATACGAGGTGGCTCCATGGCGCGTGGCTGAACTAGTGCACCGGGTGTCGTGACCCGGTTCGCCTCCAGTGGGTTGCTCCCCCAGCCCCGGGTGTATGGAACAGGTTCCTCGGATCCATCATTAAAGGTAGACGCGACTGAGTTTTATGATGCCTCCTCCTCATGACCTTGGTTGATGCGTTAAGATCCACCGAGAGCCGGAAAGTTTCTGCTTGAAGTTGCTGAGCACGAACATCCAGAGCTGCTCGTTCTGCTGCCATCCGGGTTTCCTTTACGGCTAGATTTTCCTTAGCTTGCACCATCTCCTTCCGTACGCGTGCCACTTATGCATCGTGCTGGGCTTCATCCGCCGGCTCTACCACGGCGGTTAACAGAGTCGTCAGTCTATCCATGAGGTCCATTAGGATCTGAGCCGGGGGCGCACGGGGTCTCCTGACCCGGCCGCTGCGGACCCGGTAGCTGTTGCTGCCGCTGCAGTAAAGTTTTGCCCGGGTTGCGTCCCCGCCATGAAGACTCCGGCCCAATTCGGTGGCTCAAGGGGGTCCGGAATACTGCTGCCATCGGAACAGCCCCCGAGCATGTCGTCTTGCAGCTGGTACAACGAGTCTGTCTCACCTGTTGATGATGCAGTATCAGAGCAGATGGCGTCTCCCCGCCTTCCACCGGTCCTTCGGAGTATTCACCACCGTGGATACAGCCTACAAAGGCATGCTTCACGACAGATTGAACACGGGTGGTCCTGGCACATTGAGCCGTTTCAATGAGGTTGGTGTGGACGTCCGGCTCAGGGCCCGACTCGCTGATCCGGCCGATGAAGACGTGAATTCCGCCGAAGGGGACCCAATACGCGTACTCGATTGAGCCGGCCTCAGGGCCCTAGCCTTCATCGTCGATGTAGAGCTTGTCGCGATGACTCTTGGTCATCCGGCCCACAGCGTATCCCTTGAGCCCTTCGAAGTTGCCCTTCAAGAACTCAAATCCACCATGCGCTGGCCCCACGATGGGCGCCAACTGTCGTGGAGTTGACATGGCAGATGTCCTAGAGCAAGGACTTAGTCGTAGGGCCATCACACTAGGAAGCTTAAAGGGGTTAATCGGGACAAAGGACACACAAGAGAGTTTTTATACTAGTTCGGCCCCTTACGATGAAGGTAAAAGCCTACGTCTAGTTGGGATTGGTATTGCTGAAATTTCTATCTCCAAGGGGCTCAACTCATCGGCTTGGTTATCAATTTGGTTGTTTCTTTTCCTAAGCCGCCGCCAGGTCGTGCCCTTATATACACGGGTTGACGCCTAGCGGCCTACAGAGTCCCGGCCGGCTCATAAAACGTGTCCGGCTCGGTGACTTCTTTTATATGCCTTTCTTTACATATGCTGGTTTACAATATTTGGGCCTTAAGCCGCCCTTGGGCTTAGGCCTTTTACAAGTCTAGATAACTATAATCTTGAAATATTACTGGGCTTCTGTTTGTAACCCGCCATTGGGGTTGACCTGGCCCCTCCTTGGCGGGTCATACCTAGTAGCTATATCCCCAACACTTCCGTTATTGAATTTTTTATTTCCTCGCCTGAGAACAACGGTATCATCATATTCTACCAGGCCCTTTGTTTGTTTCTGTGAGCTTGCCTCTGTGGCTATCACATATCATATGTGATCCATGCTGTCTCTTTTCCGCCCACTTAAGCTTGGAGCAAAGTGGCATATTACTTTTGTGATAACTGAGAGAACTGCGAGGCTTTCTTTTCTACTTTGGCATATAATATTAGAATTAATATTGTTTTTATTTGAAATTTGTTATTAGGCTATTAGTGTGAAACTTCCAAGTTATAACTATCCTTGCATTTCTTACTCCAATTGTGAAAGGACTATATATCGTCTGTGTGCTTCTGTGAATATATTTGAGTACATTTTTATCATGCTGCTGTAATATGTAATGTAGTTTTCAAAGCATGTCTGCTGTTGTAATTCAGTATTTATATGCAGCAATAGATTATCCAGTACTGTTGCCTACATGCTTCTGGCCGCTGATACTTTTCATTTTTCTCAGTTCTTCTTACTTCGGATTGCTTCCTCCCTGACACCCCGATCCAGATGACGGCAGCGATGGCGTCCACACTCAAGCTGTAACGCCCTTGATGCGGCTATATCTCCCACGTGTTGAAGCACGACTTAGAGGCATAACCGCATTGAAAGCAATGTCGCAAGTGAGGTAATTTTCACACAACCCATGTAATACATAAGGGAAAGAGATACATAGTTGGCTTACAATCGCCACTTCACACAATTACATGAATATAACATTACATCATCCAAATACACACAAGGTCCGACTACGGAACCCAAAATAAAAGAAGACTACCCCAAATGCTACACAGATCCCCGATCGTCCCAACTAGGCTCCACTACTGATCAACGAAACAACACTACGAACAAGGTATTCATTGAGCTCCTCCTTGAGCTCGGTTGCGTCACCTGCACGGTCTCATCGGCACCTGCAAGCTGGTTTTGGAAGCATCTATGAGTCACGGGGACTCAGCAATCTCACACCCTCACGATCAAGACTATTTAAGCTTATAGGAAGGGTAAAAGGTATGAGGTGGAGCTGCAGCAAGCGACTAGCATATATGGTGGCTAACATACGCAAGTGAGAGCGAGAAGAGAAGGCAAAAGCACGGTCAAACAACTATGATCAAGAAGTGATCCTAGAACAACCTACGTCAAGCATAACTCCAACACCATGTTCACTTCCCGGACCCCGCCGAGAAGAGACCATCACGGTAACACACACAGTTGATGCGTTTTAATTAAGATAAACTTTAGGTTTTCTACAACCGGACATTAACAAATTCCCATTTGCCCATAACCGCGGGCACGGCTTTCGAAAGTACAAATCCCTACAGGGGTGTCCCAACTTAGCCCATCACAAGCTCTCACGGTCAACGAAGGATATTCCTTCTCCCAAGACAATCCGATCAGGCTCGGCATCCCGGTTACAAGACATCCTCGACAATGGTAAAACAAGTCCACCAAAGCCACCCGAATGTGCCGACAAATCCCGATAGGAGCTGCACATATCTCGTTCTCAGGGCACACCGGATTGTCCAAACTTCCAGTAGGCCAGCTCAGAATTGCCCCTGGTGGCCACCGGCGGCTGACAAGGTGGACCAACACTCAGAGGAGCACTGGCCCCGGGGGGATTAAAATAATGATGACCCTCGGGAGCGCGACTCCCAAGGGAAAAGAAAAGGCTAGGTGGCAAATGGTAAAACCAAGGTTGGGCCTTGCTGGAGGAGTTTTATTCAAAGTGAACTATCAAGGGGTTCCCATTATAACCCAACCGTGTAAGGAACGCAAAATCCGGGAACATAACACTGATATGACGGAAACTAGGGCGGCAAGAGTGGAACAAAACACCAGGCATAAGGCCGAGCCTTCCACCCTTTACCAAGTATATAGATGCATTAATTAAATAAGAGATATTGTGATATCCCAACAAAATATCCATGTTCCAACATGGAACAAACTCCAATCTTCACCTGCAACTAACAACGCTATAAGAGGGGCTGAGCAAAGTGGTAACATAGCCAAACAACGGTTTTCTAGGACAAGGTGGGTTAGAGGCTTGGCTTAACAATATGGGAGGCATGATAAGCAAGTGGTAGGTATCGCAGCATAGGCATAGCAAAAGAGCGAGCAACTAGCAAGCAAAAATAGAAGTGATTTCGAGGGTATGGTCATCTTGCCTGAAATCCCGCAAGGAAGAAGAACGAGTCCATGAAGAAGACAAACGGACGTAGTCAAACGGGTCCTCACAAACGCGATGTTATCGGAACCAACCCGAAGAAGCAACACCGGAGAGAAACACACAACATAGTAAACAACCAACACACGAACATGGTATGATATGCGGGATGCGGTATGTGGTGTATATGCATGATTTGGAAAGGAATGATTAAACCTGGCCTCAACTTGGAAATCCAAGAGTGCCATTGGAAAGGTGAGTTGATTTCGATCGAAATCAATATAAGTATCACCGGAATCAGATGCACGGTTTGAAAATGGCAAGCAAAACAAATATGGCACCAGTCTGCGATAAACAGCAAGTAGCCATCTAAATGCAACAAGATAAATATGCTACAGCACTCAAACATGACAACAAAATATATGGCAGGGATCCACTCATAATGCTTGACAAAAGATGAACACTGAGCTACGGCTAATTCACTCATTAACAGGTTCAAACAAGCATGGCAAAAATGCAAAAGATAACAGGTTTCAGACTTAGTGAAATTAACAGCATATCAGGAATTTAACAGCAGGAAGCAATGTTTAGAGCATGATAACTACATGCTACAGGAACATATCATGGCAAAGCAAGGCATGGCATGAAGCTAATCTAAGCACATAACAAAAGTCTCTTAGTGACCTTGAGCCAAAAGGGATCATAAAATACAATTGCAAGCATGTGAACATAGCAAAAACATAAATAGATTCAGACTTAGTGAAAAACTGGAGCATGCAAAACAGTTAAACAAGTAGGCATGTTTACGAGCTTGATGCACTCACTACAAGGCATGGCATGACAAACTAAGCATACATCCATCAAGAAGACATGGCATAGAAGCTAGACATGGTAAGAACAACAACATAGCATGCACGGATCAACAACAACAAGCTTGGCAAAATTGCTAAACATGTTAATAATCTGCTAGAAACATTTTATAGCAAAAGTAGAGCTCGACTGAGTCAAGCTAGGGTGCTCCATAATTGCAAACAAAGAGATGGATGGATAGAGCACAACATTATTAATAAAACATCCTTACTGATCATCCTCAAAAGAGGCACGGATCACTAGGAAACAACATGAACATATGGCATAAAAATAATGACAGGGCGAGGACTTAGTGAAATTCTAAGTCCCTGAAATCAGCATCATTGAGTAAGCTACTTTGCATGCTTGTGCTAGTCACCACAAAGATCACAAAAATACATGGCATACACCCCTGTAAAGATGGCATGGCATATTACAAAACACATGTAGAGCTCAGGATCATAGCATGCACACATTAATCATGGCAAAAATGACAAAGGGCCATTTGCTGAAACAGATCTGACATAAACATCACATAACCCTCTTCCAACAGCATTTTGGGCATCAAGATGAGCTCAAATGAAAATGATGCAATGAGATGAAATGATGTACTCGTCGAGACGAACATTTTGATATGCTACACGCACGAATCGAAGCAATGGTGATGAAGTTATGATGCGATGAAAAGTGCATAAAATTACTGAGACTTAGTTGAAAATTAGACCTCCGAGAAGGTCAACGGGACGGAGCGGTGCGGGATGACGAGATCCAGGACGGAGGGAGATGTTTGGTTGGAGGGATGGGTGGATCTTATCCACCCAGCACCCGATCCGGCCGGAGTTGGATCTCCGGCGAGCTCCGGCGAGCAGTGCGGACTCCGGCGAGGCGCAGTGGTGG